>NC_141920.1:36317318-36468833 GCF_057802395.1 Ceratotherium simum simum | reverse complement strand
ACACAAATCTGGTGACTTGACTGTGAGCAACTTGACATAGAAAGGTCTGTTTCTTCTTTGTCCTTGAATCTCCCCTAACTGCTTCTCCAAAGCCTGTGCTTGCAGAGCCATTGGTATTTTAATACACTATTAGAGAATCTTTGAGGAAGGAGTGAAAAACAGAATGAGGAAAAGCATGACTTAATGATTATGCTATGTGATAAAGTTGTGTGTCTACACTTTATTCCATATCCCTTTTGATGTCAGGCTTTGCTTGCTCTCGAACTGTTCTTATTTGTGGCTCCTATTCTGTTCAGAGGAACAAGTAAGGCAAAGATTATGTGATAAGTAAGAATCACAAAGGCTTTGAGTGAGGACATGTGGATTTTATAATAGCATTTTATAGCAGGACTATAATAGCCATTTTACAACATTTAGCTGTATTTTTCACTTCTGGATGTTTTACTTTCTGTTTAACTCAGATGGCTGATACTGTTTGTAAATTTACATCTATACAAATAAAGTAGTTACGTAATATTTATTGATATTTTGGAGTGTGTTTAATGCTTCAATACCCACTTTTTTTTTCTAATTAAACTAAATAAGAAGAAACATCAGCCATAGAACCACAGATAGCTTTCCCAGGAACCTAAAATTTAACTCATTCCCAATTTAATTCTGCAAAATCATTCAGCTCTACATTTCAAACTAAATACCGTTTTAAATGTAAAGAACCTACAAATTTTTGAGCAAATTTGGGTAATAAAATATTATGCGATAAACATAAGCGTAAAACATTTTAGAATTCAGTTGTGTTTATATATCTATTTAGCTTTACAGCTCAGTTGAATTGCTTTGAAACTCTCCTAGTCTGAAGTGTTTTCATTCCATCATTTTAACCTAATATACCATGAATTATTTGGCATGTGTTAATGTGCCTAGCCTACAGACCTAGCTCATAGCAAAAAAACACTGTTCTGAAATTTTATTTTACATGCATAATAACTCACAGATTATTAATAGTCATATTTTTTTTATAATTTTATTTATTTATTTTTTTTCCCCCAAAGCCCAGTAGATAGTTGTATGTCATAGCTGCACATCCTTCTAGTTGCTGTATGTGGGACGCGGCCTCAGCATGGCCGGAGAAGCGGTGCGTCGGTGCACACCCGGGATCCGAACCTGGGCCGCCAGCAGCGGAGCACGCGCACTTAACCGCTAAGCTACGGGGCCAGCCCAATAGTCATATTTTTAAGTGTTTAACTTTTCAAAAACTGTATTCTAAAATGTTTTCTCACATCTAATCTGTATAAATACTCTGTATGGAGGTGCTATTATTGCGTCTGTTTTGCAGACAGGGAATTAAGACCTCAAGCAATTAAATCATTTGTCCAAAGTCACAAAGCTGTTAAATGATGAAGTCAATATTTGAATGAAGACAGCCTCATCTCAGAGTTAGTACACTTAAGTTTTAAAAAATCTTGCTTTCTCTCAAAAACTTAATAGAATGGTTCTTTTAAAAAGTAAAGTTCCTAAGAAAGTTTGAAGCATGAGTTAATATGGGAAATTAATTCCAGAGAAACTTTCAAAACAGCATCTATTATGTAAAATGTGGTGCACCACTATTTTTTTTTTTTTTGGTCTTATGCAGCAGATGTTTCTTTGCCCTAAGCTAACAGTCTCCTTCCTGTCTCCTTCCTTTGCTGAACCATAACACGAGTAGGCCTCCAGGCGCTTATTATGAACACGCATTCAGCATACGGAACCCCATTTCTGATACACCACCCTCTGCTGGGATTTACAATGGATTTAATAGCTGAATTTGCTGCAGCATGCTTGGTGAGGACCTGTGTCTCTCTCTTCGATTCAATTTTCTCCTCTTAGAGTGAACTTTCATGAAGGAAAGATGGGGCCAAAGATAAGAAAAGCCAATGAAGAGCAAGCCAGGCTCACAGTCTATAATGAGTAAGTCACAAACATGGGTATTTGGCAACATTAAAAATCAAAGCAAAGTGGGCATGAGTTTTCTCATCACTTTTCTTCCTAAGGAGAATGCTTTTCTGGTTGCTAACTCCAACAAACAGGGGATGAGAAACCCACTGAAATTAAGACAGAGACTGTCCCCCCTCCCTCCCTGCCCTCCCCACTTTCCCTGCCCACTCCATCTTTCAGGTCAAAGAGGGGAGCAGAACACCCTCGCCCTTTGATAGGTCTTCCAGCCTCCTCATCCCAACTTGGAAATCCACTGTGAAGAGCCAATGTTTTGGTTCCTTACTAACAATCCAAATTCCCCTGGGAAAGGGGAGGAGTTACCAAACAGCTTTGAGCCTGCAAGTCTATGAGTCTCCTTCCTGGGGGCCAGAAGGTCAATGGCCCACTCAGATCAAATTTCTCAGGGGACCTGACATAAAAAGCTAATTAATCTTTAGCCCCAGAAACTCCACAGCCCCTTCTTCTAGTCAGAGGGCTGATTTTTGTGTACGAGTCTCTTGGCTCCTAGCAACCCAACAAGTCGTCCCCATCTCAGCTTACTGTTAAGTGTCTTGGCTTTACCATCTTCGAAATACAAAAGGGGCTGGCTGGCCAACAGCCAGTGTGTTTGTAGTGGAAAACATGGAAAATTCTAAACCTCCAACAATAGGGTGGGGTAAAGACAACTGTGACAAAGCCACACAATGGAACAGTACAAGGCCATTAAATGTGGCGGTTTCAAAGAGCTTTTCACAACATGGGTAAATGCCGGTATTATTTTAAATGAAAAGGCAGAATGTAATACATGATTTCAACTATTCAGAAAAACACACAGAAACAAAATGCAAAAGACTTGAAGGAAAATATTCAAATGTTAGCCAGTGGTTTCATTTGGATGAAGGTTTCTTGCCGAGTTTGTTCTTTTTATAATTATATGTACTTTCTAAATTTTTTAAATGATCATAACTTATTTGGATTTTTAAAAATACTACCATCTCCATAAAAGATTATCAACATAATAATGAGCTCTTGCAAGTTGCTTAGTAAGTCAACTGTTGATGCCTCTGGAGTATCTTTCATATCTCAAAGTTCAGCTGAATTTCTTGCTAGTCACTCCTTCTGTTCTTTCTTCTCTATTGCTCTCTCTGCCTAAAATGAAACCCCCGACCCACCTATCTCCCCATCTTACAATCCTGTCTATCCTTTGAAGTCTGGCTCAAATATCATTTCCCCCTCAAAGTTTTCTCTAATTCTCTCTTCCCTCAAACCCCACAGCACTTTATACAGACCTCTCCAATGCAATGAACTTTCCCATCTAGCACCATAATTATTTCAAGCTCATATCTAAGCCTGAAAGAAATTTTAGATAGATGCATGGGAAACTAAATTCAGCTTTGTATACCCCACACAATACCTTCCAGATAAAGGCATACAGATGAAACATACAGGTAAAGGAATAAATTAGTAAGTGACTTATTTAATTTTAGGCTTAATTTTGTAATCTGTCCTCAGAGATTTTTCCCATTCTCTAGCCAAATACCACACCCCAAATTTTGGTGTCCACAGTTTCATAAAGTTATTAGCCATCTTGTGCAATAGAGGCCATCCAGCATACAACATATTGGTGTTACTTATGCAACCACCAAGAAAGAAAATACAACTTTTAATGAAATACTAGATGAGGAACTCCATGAGGGCAGGACCTGTGAATCTTTCTCATTTTTTTGTCCTCCTGGTGCATGGTAAGTTCTCAATACACGTTTGTTAAAGAAATGGATGAATAAATGAACAGGCATTGCATGAGTGAGATGACCCACTGTAGTCATGGCATGAATGGATGATGTTCATTTTGCATGTCAGCTGTCATTGGAAACCCACAGCAATGAGCACACTAGATGACACTGGAACCCCAACTCTCATATTTGTTAGCTGTGAGATCCTATGCAGCTCCCTCAAGCTGTATGCTAAAGGTAACGATATCTACTTGATAAGTCCCTGTTAGGGTGATATTATATAAGTGCACGCAGACGGCTAAGCACAGTGCCCAGCAATGAGCAAAGCATGTCATGAAAGGCAGCTATAATTGTTATGAGAGGGCCTTTTGGAATAACCATGGATGAACTAATAAGCAAACATCTTTGCCCTAACTTTTCCTAAAATACAATTTGGGAACTTTATAGTTATTTTCTGTGCTTCTCTTGAGTAAAACTACTTGAAAACTTAGACAGAATAACTCAGTTTTTAGATGTCCTGCATGAGCAGTGTATACCCTCATAAAACACGTTGTTCTTATAAATCAAATCCTGCCTGGAAATCTTGCCAATGGAACACCAATACTAATTCTTTTTCAATTTGACTATAATGAAATACACTAGTGAGAAGGGCAGACACCTCCCTTGATTTACAGAGCATTTAAGTTCACAGGAGAAGGTCACTGACATGTATTCAAGTCCTATGTTGCAAGCCATCCCTCCCCCCACCATGAGTTGATAAATTCAGTTGTAACTGGGAGATTCCATACAATTGGATGTCCGCTTGCTCTGACTTTAAGCGAATTTCTGTTCTTAGTGTCCAAATCTCCAAGAAAGCAAGATGGAAACATTTGCTCTGAGTGGCTTGTGAGATTTAATTGAATAAAAATAGCATAAAGTTACCTTCTAAGGCAACAGGTGTGTTGTGGTGGCCGCATGCAGTCATGTACTAGAAGGGCAATACTGCTCCCAATTTGTTTAAGGAAAATCACATACATGGAGTAAAACTACCGAGAGAGCAAAACTTTCGGAAAACAGTTTTATTTTATTGTTTCAACAGTAGTGCCTGGCCTGTGTGTCCCTTGAGCTGTGGACTTTAGGCTCCATTCCTCCTAGATAGGAAGGCTGTCCATGGTCATCTGTCATGGCATTTGGGGCCCTTAGGTAATTATTCCCCTTCCCTCCTCCTCTGCAGTGACCGGTGCTCTAAAGCAAATGATTATCTTAAGACTCATGAGGGAACTGGTCTTGCCACAAGAAAGACCCTCCCTGACACTCATCAACTTAAGCATCTAACCAGCAGTCGCCCCTTTGTAACTATAGTGCAAGGTTAACAGTTGGTACACTAGTAATTGGACTACTGTGGAAAATTTGGAATCAGAGATCAGATGGCTTGACAGTATGCATCTTTAATCTGTTTTTGTCCTAACTATATACTGTCACGGGGAAACGGCACGGCTGAGGCTAGAAACACAGTCCTCTCATGTTCTCAGGAAAAGAAACAAAACTGCTCTTTTCAGAAAATCAAATTGTTGTCTACAAACCGAAACAGCAAAGTTCTCTTTTCTTCTGTTTTGCTCGGGTCTGTTTGGCTTATCTATGGAAACAGCTCATGCCTTTCAAAAATTGGGCTGAGTGGTCATTCAATATTATGTTGCTAGGTAGTCTTTTCTAGGTTAAACATGTTTACTCTGCATAATGGCTGAAATTTTATTCAACCGGTTATATCCTGTGGCTAACAGAGTGAATACACTTCTTTTCATGTGCGGAAGAAAGATGACGGTCACACAACAGGATTAGGTTGAGAAGCTGGCTTACAGGAGCCCACTCAAGGGCTTCTCAGGCTTCACCTTGCATCCAGATCACTGTTAATATGGGGAGCCTGTTAAAATGACCAGTCGTGTTCAGCAGATCTGGGTTGGGGACTGAAATCGCACATTTCTAACAAGCTCCCTGGTGATCTCGATGCTGCTGGTCCATGGACCATAGCTTGAGTAGCAGAGAATTCATGGGATTTCAATCTAACTTTCTAGGATTGCTTCTTATTAAAGGACTAGGCTGCGGCAGTGAGCTAGAGGCAGGAATAACGTGTGGTATGACGGGAAGAAAGAGCAGGGGAAAGAGTCGTTGTCGACGCCAGCATTTCCCACTGTATGGTAAAATGCCATTTCATTCGAAGAGTTCCAAACTGGATACATTTGTTCAAGCATCTTAAGCATGGTTATATGTTTTTTCACTTGAATGAACGAATATTACAAAGCTAAAAGGGGGAAGAGGAAAAGGACCAAATAATTAGTACAGATTTTAAAAATTTTACAAAAGGTGGGAATTTTACCATTTGAAAATCTGGACTGCATAAAAAATGCAAAACCCTCAAATAATGAGGGATATTTATATGATAAATGTATTTGCTCTCTTGAACCATGGATAAAAGTTATCAGCCAGGAGAGAAACCCTCAAAAGAAAAACAGCTTCTGTTGCCCAGGTATTCCAGAAACTAAGGGCAGGGGAAAAGCACAAGGCATAGTTTTCAAGAACAAGCGATATTTGTCTCTTTAACACTATGGTATGTTTAAAGATAGAATTTCCCATTGTAAAAATGCATTACCCATGATGGATGGAAATAACTCGGTTGTTCCCAACTATACACATGAAGGTTCATATATATATGTGTATATACATATATATATACATGTACATATATATGTATATACACAATTTTGAACATGTGTTTACATGTATAAAAATAGAACAGGGTGAGAATCTGATTATTTGGGGGTAAAAGATATGTTTAGTCTGAACACCTAATGAGAGTGGCACTCATTATGCTAGAGAAGACTAATACAATTCCTTTCATCCCGCTTTTGCATTTCATTCTCTTTCTGATGGCAAATTAGAGGGATTAGCATTGCTCTTCTTAAGAGGCTGCATGCATGAAAAGTTTACTGCAAGAATCTGCTACAAGTAGCATGAAATCAAGAAACTATAGCATTCTAAAGGAAAGTCAAATGGACCAGAAGTCCAGAGAAAACTATGCACATCCATTCCTCCAACATTTAACTCACCCTTCCCTTTCTATAGGGAAATGAACTGTGAGAACAATAAAATGCTGGCCTGGAGCAGGAACCATGCAATTCATTTTATTCTTTAAAATACTCTAAATGCAACTCCTCCCTCTAACATCTCTCTCCTGTCCATCCAATCAATTATGAAGTCCTGTTGATGCTACCCCAGGGATCTTCCTCTAATCTGCCCCTTTCTCACCCCCACCCCAGGCTGAGTCTCCATTACTATTTTTTCTGGGCTGCTGCAAAGCCTCCTAGCTAATCTTTCTGCCTGCAGTCTGCCCTCTATCCTTCCCTCTATTCTCTACACAGAAGCCCAAATAACTTCTCTATAAATGTAAGTTACCTGAACAAAACCCTTCAATGGCTCACCACCATCCACAAGATAAAAATCCATTTAGTAATATAGCTTAACAAAGACTTACATATTCTGCCTCTTGCATCATACTTTTATTCTCCACCCCCAACACACAAGCATACACACTCCCCAACTACAATGACCGATTCTGTCATCCACGATGTACCATCTGAACAGAATGCTCTCACACCCCGCTCTTCCTCCTTCACTTGGCTAATTTTATCAGAGATCACTGACTCCGGGAAGCCTTCTCCAACCCACAACTCAGGGCAGGGGGAGCTCACCTGAGATCCCCTGCTTCTCCCATTTGACCAGCAGATTCCAGTACATACAAGTATGGGCTCTGGAGTCAGACTGCCTGGATTCAAATCCCAGCCACATCTTTTACGGCTGTGTGATCTTCAGCAAGTTACTTAACCTCTCTGTGCCTCAGTTTCCTCATTTGTAAAATGGAGATAATCATGGTGCCTACTTCAATAGGGCTGTTTTGAGGATTAAATGAGTTAATACAGAAATGGCTTAGAATCTGACATCTAATTATTCCTCAGTAAAAGGTAGGCAGGGGTAATAATAAAAGTGGTAGTAGAACCAGTCTATGCTCCATCTGTAGTTCTTTCCCTCTTGACTGTACGCTTTGCAAAAAGCAGGTATGTCATTATCCCTCGTGCAAGGTACTTGAACAATGTCAAACATCCAATACATTGTACTTTAATAAATATATACTGACTAAGGATTCAAACAAATCACAGATTTCCATCTTCCTGAAGAGTTTTCAGCCTCCTGTGAATTACACGGGTAGATTTCCTCCCACGTAACTTTAAAGTCTTTTCCACAAAAAAAATATATAGAAAGTACCTGCTGTCTATCAGACACTGTGCTAGGTACCAACAGAGGCAAAACGAAATGAGAAAAATAATTCCTGTAACCAGAAGCTCACAAAATAAGTCAAGTTAACTGCTACCAGTGAACAAGCTATGAGGGCCCTGCCATTAGACCAAAGAGCAAGCTGACCTTGCCTGATATCAACCAAAACCATCTTTTTATTTTAAGGCTATGCTCACTGTGAAATGTGTCACACCTACTCACCCTCGGGAACAGAACACACTCCAAAACAATTTGATTAATGGCCTCTCCTGTAGCTCATTAGCGTTGCACAGAAGAACCTAGCAGGTTTATGACTCGCCACAATGGAACGTACCTAGAAAGTGCTAAAACAGTGTGGTCCGGGCTTACATTTAATGCAGAGGGGGCAAGCCTTGGTACTCTTAAGTTGGAGATGATGCAGCTCTTTGCGAGCACTTTACAGTGATAACCATGGCAGCATTACGTAATGCATTAGTAATGCTCATCTTGAATTTCTGATGGCCAATCAGCATCCTCATTAGCAGAGCATTTTTTTTATGTCTACTAAAGCACCTGTAATGTTTTAGGTACAAGGCCCTGATCTGATTTAGTTTCATCAAATTATTTTCAAACGATAAGCAGAACCCCATTGCAACGAAGTTCTGTTATTAAGAAGGTTTTTTACATCAGGTCAAAATACGTCTCTCTAAAATCCAATAAGCACACACTCTAAAAGCCCCAACTAATGTAGTCAGCCTGGGTGTTAAATGTGACTTCTGACGCCAGGCGCAAGTACTGTAAAGAATTCCACTCTATTTGCATTTGGGCAACCTTCTTGGAAGATGCTCAATGTTTCTAATTAGTCATCTCCCTGGTCCACAAATATTTTATGCAGGATATATTATTTACTCATACCTCACATTGTTCAGAAACGATTTACGGAGGTAAGTAATCTGGATAAGCAGGTATCATCTTAATTACAGAGGCACACAATCAGATGCATACAAAATACATAATTAGATGCATACAAAGGAAAAGCTAAAACTTAGTGCTTAAAAGCATGGACTTTGTTAGCAGGCAGCTAGGGGTTCAAGTTCTTTGTGATGAGCTACGCGAATCTTGGGAAAGGTACCTAACTTCTTTCAAACTCAGCTTTCTTAACTGTTAAATGTTGATAATGATCCTACCTACCTGATAAGGTTGTGAGATGATCAATGTAACACACAGGACGTCTAGGGTACAGGAAACATAAGCAAACTTCTTGGTTTCCTCACCCCTGACTGTTCAGCTGACCCTAGGAAAGCACAGTGCTGTCAGGGTTCTGCTTTTCAAATAGGATATAAGGTGGACGACCAAGAAACGTGAGGTAATGGACGATCACAGAACCCTTCAGAAAAGAGATGGGAGTAAGTCCTCAAACCGGATGACTCCAAAGCTGGTTAATTACATTTTGCCCAATAAGGCCTTTCGGATCCTGAAACTAAACGATGTAACTTTTTCTCTTTTTCTTAGCTGTTGGCTGGTAGTGCTTTCTCCTACTGTAATTGATAAACCAGTTTCTACAATGAATCATCAAAATATGCTGAAATATGTCTAGAAGAAAGGCTCTCTGTGAATAGAGCCAAAAATGATTCCATTTCTTCAAGTGAAAATTTAGGTGGCTTTCACTGGCCTTTCGGTTCTAATCTGGCACCTATCAACAAATAATCCATTTTAAAAGTATTTCATCTTTTGGAAAACTTATTGAGGTGGTATGACTAGGTACTTGCTACATTCTAGGTACTTGGTCTAAATATTAGAACGGAAAAAGTACCAGTTCTCGAGAGTTGTCTAATTATCCTGCTCCTATTCAGGAATCATAATTAGATTACACAATTTGATTAACTGTCAATAAAGAATACTTAGTTTGAAGTCACCCAGGAAAAGGAAGACATTTACTTTCTTCATTTCCTTTTCATCTTTAAGAGGCAAAGTGGGGTTCATAATATCCATGTTATTTAAAAAAAATACGGAGATTTTGAATAAAAGGAAATATGTGACACTCTCAAAATGAAAGTCATGAATGGTACATACATACAATGGAATACTACTCAGCAATAAAAAGAAGTAGATTATCTATATAAGCAGCAACATAGATGAAATCCAAACGCATGTACTAATGTCGGATTCAATATACACTCTATGATACTATTTATATGCCATCTGGAAATGGCAAAGCTATTAACGATGGAGAACAGATCAGTTGTTGCCAGGGGTTAAGGATGGAGAAAGGGCTTGACTACAGGCAGGCAGCAGAAGAGAATTTTTTGGAGTGATGGAACTGTTCTGTATCCTACTTACGTTTGCGGTTACACAACTCAATGCATCTGTCGAAACTCATATACCAAAAATATAAATTTTACTATCTGTAAATTCAAACATAAATTTTCAAAAAGAAAACATGCAATTCACTCTTTACTGAGGCTTAACCTTAATGCTATTTTAAATTGTAGGAGATAGGTGGCTTCTCTTGAACAAAACGGGACTTCATTAATAAAACCCCAGGAGAACCCATTTTTTCCCAGCTTTATTGAGGTATAATTGACAAATAAAAATTATATATATAATTAAGGTGTACAACATGACGTTTCGATATACATATACATTGTGAAATGATTACCATAAGCAAGCTAATTAACATAATCTTTCACCTCACAGTCACCACTTGTTTTGCTTTGTTGTTGTTGTTAGTTGTTGTTTTGTTTGTTTTGCTAAGCTAACATCCATGCCCATCCTCCTCTATTTTGTATGTGGGATGCCACCACAGCATGGCTTGATGAGTGGTGGGTAGGTCCACGCTCAGGATTGGAACCTGCGAATCCCGGGCCGCCGAAGCAGAGGGTGCGAACTTAACCACTATGCCACCGGGTTGGCCCCTGCCATGTGTTATTTTGTGTGTTGAGAATCCATAAGATCTACTCTAGGCAAATTTCAAGTGCATAATACAGTATTATTAACTATAATCACCATGCTGTACATTAGATCCCCAGAACTTATTCATTCTACATAACTGAAACTTTGTACCCTTTGACCAACATCTCCCCATTTCCCCCACCCCCCAACCCTTGGCAACCAACATTCTACTCTCTACTTTTATGAGTTCAACTCTTTTAGATTCCACATATAAGTGAGATCATGCAGTATTTGTCTTTCTGTGTCTGGCTTTCTTACTTAGCATAATGTCCTCTATGTTCATTCATGATGCCGCAAATGGCAGGATTTCCTTCTTCTTCTTCTTTTTTTTTTTTTGTGAGGAAGATCAGCCCTGAGCTAACATCCACGCTAATCCTACTCTTTTGGCTGAGGAAGACTGGCTCTGCGCTAACATCTATTGCCAATGCTCCTCCTTTTTTCCCCCCAAAGCCCCAGGAGATAGTTGTATGTCATAGCTGCACATCCTTCTAGTTGCTGTATGTGGGACACGGCCTCAGCATGGCCGGAGAAGCAGTGCGTCGGTGCGCTCCCAGGATCCAATCCCGGGCCGCCAGTAGCGGAGCGCTCGCACTTAACCGCTAAGCCACCGGGCCGGCCCTTCCTTCTTTTTTTTAAGGCTGAATAATATTCCAGTGTATGTATGTGTGTGTATACATTTTTTTAATACATTTATCCATCAATGGACAATTAGGTTGTTTCCATATCTTGGCTATTATGAATAATGCTGCAAAGAACATAGGAGTACAGATATCTTCTTGAGAGACTGACTTCATTTCCGTTGGATATATACCCAGAAGCAGGATTGCTGAATCATATGGTAGTTCTGTTTTTAATTTTTTGAGGAACAAGTGAATCCATTTTTTTTTCAACCTGTACTACATACTGTGGATTTTTCTCTGTATACTTCCATTTCATCCTTCCTCGGTTGGAGAAGCCAAAAAGCTAAACACTAAATTTCCAAGACTCCTTTGCAGTTGGATTCCAATTAGAATCGGAACCAATTAGAAGCACTTAAATACTTGAAGGACAGTAGGCACCTGCTGTCTGCTCCTGGCAAGCAAGCTTTGAAAGACAGAGATTTTAGAGGGAGTTGCGGCAGCAATAGCAACAGTGGCATGTCCTTGAACTCAAAAGTCCAGTGGCAGCCACATCATTCTTTATTCTCCAGCCTTTCAGGACATTCTGTAAGCACCTAATCCCCTGTATTGAACCTTTTCTGCTTGCAACACCTAGAGTGGTTTCTTTTTCCTGCCTTGATCTCTGTTGATATAAAAGCCAGTTTATTTATAAAATGGCCCCATGTCACGGCGTCTTAGACAGGATTATTTGAAAGTTCCAGAAGAGTTCCATTTAAATTCAGCAATCCACAGCCAAAACATAGCTACCTCTGTTTTCCAGATTTTTTCAGTACCACTCAGTCCTTGCTCACTGTGTTGGAATGATGACATATGATAGTTTAACAAATTATCTCTTATGGGTGACAGCTCCAGGCTGAAATCCCATAGTACCAAACCTAGTTGAAGACAAAGTCTACTTCCCAGGTACCTCAAATAAAGTCTCAGAATTGAGCTTATTAATCCTGGTTGGTGAGATCCAGGTATTCTGTCCACCCCATCCTTAACTATAGGAGGTCACAGCCTAGGTCACTCCCCTCGCTGACAAATCAAGACAGAACATAAAACTTTTTATCTACTGACAACTATTAGCAAGGTTCTTCACAGGTTTTCTGTTGTTCATTACTTGTAGATTTTAAATATATCTTTCCTTCTCTGTTAACAACCAACCACGTTAGTTAAGCCTAAAATAAGTGCTGCAGACTTGCTTAAAGAAAAACTTCCCATGAGGCTTGGCAAACATAGCCTAAAGGATCAGGAATAAGTCTAATTTGGGGGTGTCTAGGGACTGAACTACCTGCATTGTGACAACTCTAGGCAACATAGTTGAGCAAATTCAATATGCTTACCCACCTTGCTCAAATGCTAAAATAAGCACAGCATTTTGGGCAAGATATGTGATGACAAGGATCAAAGGAACTGCATCAATGAGGATAAGGGTCGTGGACGCGTGGTTGAAAATGCCTTGCACAGAAGGTGCACAGTACATTTTTATTAAGGCAATGAATAAGATCTGCATGTATTTGGGCTCTATAGGAGTGAAAAAAATTGGCCTGAGCTAATTAGATGGTTTCTTTACCTCTAAAGCAGGGATTCCTCATGGCAGTGGATTTTGGTTGTCTTTGCCCCTTAACACCTTTCCCCCTTCTACTGATAAGAGTGCCCTGATGTTCATCTTGCAATCCTCCCCTCTCCTGCTCTCAGGTCCTGAGGTTCCAGCGATACTGACTCCAGAAGTGAAGCTTGTGACCTGGGCTATCACCTCCCATAGCTAGGGAGGGAGTGCTCTTGGTTCAGGATGGACAAAATACTGGATCTGACCAATTGAGATTAACAAGCTCAATTCCGAGACTTTATTTGAGATACCTGGGAAGCAGAGTCTTTCTGTCTTCTGCTAGGTTTGATACTATGGGATATCAGCCTAGAGCTATCAATGACGAACATGTGAAGCCAGAGAACTATCCAAATATAGTAGAAGGCACGCCAGAGAGACTGAGAGAAACCGAGTATGATCAGACTGATAGAGACCCTGGAACCAACCGTGCCTGAAGCACCTTTTCATCTATGGGAAGCAAAGTTATCCTTTTCTTGCTTAAAACTCCTGAAGTCAACATATTAGTTAATTTTATTTGTTGGTTTTATTTTATTTATGTCATCAAAAGAGCCTTTACTGAAACATTAACCTTCAGCCCAAAATGTATATTTTTGTGTATATTTTCATGCGTCTAGAGCAGAGATCCTTTAGCTTTGAGGATTCTCAAATGAGTTATAATCCCCCAAAATGTCAAGAACCGCTTTTCTAGAGAGAAGCGATACCTCAAAAATTGACTAAAAATTGCCTTTTTATGGCATATTCTTATTTTTACAAACAAAAAAGAAAAACTTGACCAACTTCTACTTCTAAGTAGAAAAAGTAGATACAGAGTAATCAGAAGAGAAGAAAGGAAGTAATCAACCACGGAAGGTCAGGGTTTTAAGATCTTTGTAGGTCTAGGAATTCTTATTTTCTAGAGGCACCACCCCAAATAATCCCAAACATACTGAATGGTACCTACAGCAAATGTAGTTTATATATAAGTACACGAGAAGGATTTAAGTTACAAGTTGACATAACGCCATAGCTGATAAAATAGTTGATGAAATGTCTGATTTGGGAGATATTTAATGAAACAGTCATTTTAATGTTGAAATTTTCATCTCATGTTGCGGGGCCAGTAAAACTTTTTCAGAATGTACATATTTTTTGAGAAGACTGAAAATGTCTTGGAACCCAGAAACTGTGACTAGAGTGCCTAAAGGATAAAATGATTAAAAGGATTATTTTTAAAAGTTGCTACATAAGAATACGTACACAGTGTGCTGTGCTCCATTCCATCTACTTTATACTAAATTTGCCCTGTTCTGATGGTGATATCTCAACTTGCCTCTGTCTACCCTACGGTGATCACTGCACAGGGCTGGTTCTTCTTTATTGTTAACATAGACGGTTCTACTGCTGGAATTAATGGATCCTTAATGAATTTTTCCCTTTTAAAAGGAAATTCTGCAATTTAATGTTAATCTTCTAATTTATAATTTGTTACATTCTAATGTTAATCTTCTAATTTATAATTTCATTGAGAGTGATACTGACATAGCAATGAACCAAAACAAAAAACCCAACAATACTCTGCCCATCCATTTTCCAGACGTGGGCCAGATACCAGAAAAATAAGTTAAAAAACTATTCTCAAGTAATATAGGGACCCAGACTAAGACAGCAGCTTCAAAAGAGAAAAAAAGGAAAATAAAAGTGAAAGGGTTAAGTAATTTTCTTTAAGGAAGAATGAGGAAAAAAAGGCCTAAAACACTCACATAGGTAAAAGACAAGGAAAACAACAGCTACTAACTATTAAATTGAAATAAGAGTAAATTTAAAGGAAAAAAATTTTTTTCTGGATTTGATGACAGATGTGTGGGTGGAATACATTATTGCACGGTACACAATTAATATTATGACGGTAAGGGAAAGCTCTCATTATGGTCTTAACCTCTTTATCTAGAGCAGTTCTTCTCAGACTTGAACCTGCAAATGAACTACCAGGAAATCTTGTTAAGCAAAAAAATGCAGCTTCTGCTTCAGTACATCTGGGGTGGAGCTAAAGATTCTCCAGTTCTCACAAATTCTCAGGTGGTGCTGACGTTGATGGTCAGGAGACCACACTTCATGTAGCAAGGCTCTAGGTTCCAGAATTTTTCTAGGGATTTCCCTTCAATTTGAATCAGCTTGCCAATGTATATATTGGCATATTTTTAAATAGTGTTAAACGTTTATACTTACAGAGGTAATTTCCTTCCTATAGGTAAAAAGAACACTTCTCAATTTTCTTTTTTCCAAGTATTATCTTTAGAACAGTGGCCCAACTCCCAGATGCAGCTTCAGCAAGTTTGAGACAGGGCTCAAGAATGTGCATTTCTAACAAGTGCCCAGGTGATGCAGATGCTGCTGGCCCAGGGACCATGCTTGTTGATGTCTAAGGCATCTATCCAGAGTCCTGCTGGAAATGTCTGTAAGAATTGATGCCAACAGAAAATCTTCAGCATCAGAGAATCATCAATATTGGAGCTTCAGAAGACCTGAGATTAATCTTTCCCAAGGTCCTCATTTGAGAGGCGAGAAGCTTGGGTACCAGAGAGACTGGGTGTCTTCCCTGGGGCCACAGAGCTAGTTAGAGAAGCCAAGTGAGGACCAGCGTTCCACTATTTTATCTCTCCCAGGAGTCTTGCCCCTAAACCACATTACTGTTTTTTCGTCTTTTTCAAATATGCCCGAATCACTTACTTATGGGTCCCTAACAATCCAACAACTGAACACATTTTAGTCCTACCAGCAATTCTCTTTTTAGAAATAATCTCCAAGCAAGTGTTTCTAAGTGTGGCCCCAGGGCGTCCTCTATTGTAATTACAATGGGGCTTGGGTTTGCTTAAAGATTCAGATTCTTAGAGTTGTCCTAAAACTACTGAATTTTATTTTCTTGTGCTGCTACCTGGAAATCTGCATTTTGACAAGCACACCTACAAGCGCCCACCCTATAGGACTGTTTGAGAAACACTTCAATAAGATGATGGCTCTCAACCTTGGCTACACATTAGAATCCCAGGGGGAGAAGGGGTTTAAAAATCCCCACTCGCAGGCTGCACGCACACAATTACACTGGAATCTCTGGAGATGCAGCTCAGGCATTAGCAGTTGTCAAAGCTCCCCAGGCATTCCAACGTGCAGCCAAGGATGAAAAACAGTACCTCAATGATTTCCAAACACTTCCATATTTCATCCAATAAATGGATGTTCAACTTTCAGACAAAATGATACTTTGTTTTAATTAATACAGAAATTTGGTCACCTAGAATACCAAAGGTATTAGAGCAGCTGGCTTCAGCAATTCCAACCTGATCCAGGGAAGCCATACGTTTCTATTCCAACAAAACCAGCAGTGATGACAGTTCTGCATTTGTGGCAGAAGGTCCCACTGAGGTATTTGTCCGGGGAATTAGAAATTCTTGTTATTTCCACCTGGTCACTTCTGGCAGTTGCAAAGCAAGGATTTTTATAAGAAAATAATTTTTATGGATTTTCCGGTCAAGTCACTAAATAATAAATGCTTCCCTGCAAATGAGCAGATTGATTTACTAGTAATAGCAGGTTAGAAGGACCCACATTAGTTCCCAGGGCTCTTTAAGGAGTAAACAAGAGAAACTACAGGAAGACAGAATTCCTGCAGAGTAGAGTATCTGAAATTTATCTTTTTAGGCTTCAAAGTACACAACACTAACAGTGTGGATGTCTGAATTGCTGCCAAGGATATTCTACCTAGTGAGTTTCTTGAGGGTGTCTGTATTCTAAGCAAGCAATCTAATAATTTCTCCATAATCAAAAGTTGTTGGTTTAGCTCACAAAGAGCTTAAGCTTTATAAAAAGCTGCCTTTCTAAAGACTTTAAAAATTTGCACAGCTGGACGTAGAAACAGAGGTAGGACAGTGATTTAATACATAAGTGACATTTATTAACCTCAAGACAATGACTAATTAAAGGCAAGCTTACTGATACTTCCATTTTGGCAAGGATTTTAACACTTTTATTGCTTTTTTCTTTCCTTTTTTCATCCCACCGATCACCCCTCAGTGCCAACACAGAACAGGATGCATAAGATTCCCGCATAAGACACAGAGGCTGATTCTCTCTCAAGCACAGGCATCTCTCTCCATCCTTGTCCTGGACCCTGAATTTACAGCAGAAACACCTTCAAAAGGAAGTGCAGTGAGGGTAGGGGAAGGCTCTCAGCTGAAGCTCAGCCAAAACAATTTACCAGCCAGAGGAAAACAGCCAGGCACCAGTGGAAGACGCCATCACAACAGCTCTAATCTGTGGCTGGCTCCTGCATCAATCAGCATTTCTCAAATACCAATGTCCTCCAATTATCAGGGGATCTTGTGAACTGCTGGACTCTGATTCAATAGGTCTGGGGTAGGGACCGAGATTCTGCATTCTAACAAGCTCACTAGTGGTCCTAGTGCTGCAGGTCCACGGACCACACTTTCCATAGCAAGGAGCTAGACATTATTCTTGGTGGAAAAGAAAACACAGTGATGGTGAAAGACTGTGTCTTCTGCCCCACACATGCTAAGGTATCAGTGATAGTGGTCAATAGTGGAGAGCCCATAAGTCCTTTCTTTGAGAATTATTATCAGACCCCTATCCACAGGGTATCAATGGCACCCATATCTGTGCTGAGACCTTGCCCCTAGCCAGAGCTGACTGGAACAAGGATGGACGTGTGCTCAAGGCTCAGCCAACCAGCTTCTTCCTCTCTTGAGAGTTTGAGATTAGACTTCAGGGATACCCATCATGAATTGCTTGAATTAGAGGATGTAAACATCTGAAGCAGTCATTGTACCTCACGTGGGAAGAGAAACATAGAGTAAAAACAGCACTGGAGGAGCAGAGCTAAGAGGGCACCTGAAAATTAACTGCTGTCTGGATTCTTGAAAGCTTTTTAGTTCATATTTTCAGATCCTTCTCTTCTTACCCTGAGATTCCTAGAAACAGTCCTGTATCCTTTCAATAAATTTCCCTTTTTCTTGCTTAAACTAGCTTGGGAGGGAGCTTGCAAATTCTAACGCAAAGGGAATACAGTTTCACTTTTCATCAGAGAACACATTGACATGTCAGTCCAGAAGTTCTAGAAAACATCTAGACTCTGTTCCAGATGTCAGGCTCTTAGAAGAATAAATAGTTCACGTCCACATCCAACAACGGTGGGCAGCTTCCTGGCGCTACCTGTGAATAATCCTGTGACCTTCTGCAAGTTATTTAAAAGGAGCCTTCACGTCCTCATGGAATGTCAGACAGTTTCAACTCTTCAAACTCCTGTAATAATTAAGATGATTTACTTCAGTCTCCTTTCTTCCTTCCCATCTCCATCAACCTTGTTATCCCTACATGCCAAGTAAAAAGAAACTCTGCCTAGCCCCCATCACTCCTCCCTATGCGGTGACTCCCATCTCACCCCACTGGAGACACATGGCTGGCCCACAGAAGGCATCCAGGAAGTGGGAGCTATGATTTTTACAAATTCCTCTCTCCAGGCATTCACTCACCCACCTGACTACCCGTCTACATCTCCCATCTTGCCTTATCACATTCTTTCTTATAATCCTTGCAAATGACTCTGACCTTCCACTTGAAAACAAAATCTAGTGGTTCTCCTTAGATGGCACCAGCTCCTGGATTTTTTTCTCCCATCAAGACCATTCCCTCCTCTACCCACCCCACTCCATTCATCCACTATGACCTAGAAGGCATAATTCCACACACACCCTCTTTCCATAACCACCACGACATCCAGTCTTTCATGACATGTATTAGACTTGGCACAAGTGGAATTCACCTAGATAATGCTAGTTTACGCCAAATGAGTTATTAGTTAAAGGTAAACAACTCGGCAAAGATGAACCTGGAACCTTCTGCTTCCCTGAGACAAGGACAGAATCCAGATTCATTTCTGTCCTAAGACGCAAGGTTACAGCTCCATGTCATTTTGCATTAATGAAGTTTCTGCCTTTTCACCTATCCATGAGTACAGAAGCACACCACCAGTCTGTTTTCATTAAAGACGTGCCCTTGAACATGTCTTCCACCTCCACAGGGAAGACTTCCATTCACCTAATGTTAAAAGCTTAGAAAACTGCTATTGATTACGACAAGGTAATCATTTCATTATCTTTTTACTTATGGTATCAATTATAGACTCAAACTCAAGCAGAGGAATAAATACGTTCAATCCTAACAACAATAAAAATGGAATATATTCATTCCCAATTTAAACTCTTAGAATATTTTTGATTTCTCTAAAATGATCTATTTCAAAGTCATTAAAACTCTGCTTATGAAGACTATTCAGTGCCATGGAAAAGTGTGCACAATATAACATTCTTTGGGAAAAAACAATACATATACACAGTATATGTCCAAAGTTTTTAAATATAGTTTATGCATATGTCTAGAAATACTAGAAATAAATATAACAAAATATTATTAGTGGTTATGTCTGCGTGATAGGATTACAGTCAATATTTCATTTCTTCTTCGTAATTTTATGAATTTTAAAAAATCTTTTCAATACACATGAACATTTATGATTAGAGAAAAAGGAAAGATAATATATATATACACTAATACATATATAGTCCACATTCAGTAAATTAAAATGATTCATGCATCTGCTTTGTTTTGACTGTCCTGCTGGAAACATAGTTCGTTACATTAATGTGATTTGCTCACATGTTTCTTAAATTCGGTGTTGGAAACGAAGCACACGGAGGAAGACAGCTGCATTCTTTCAGAGTGCGAGACTGAAAGCATGAGGTAAGCAGTTGATTTTAGGCTTGGTTTGAAAGTGATAACACTTGCCTCTTGGACTAACATATTTGGGGTGGGGGAGAAGCAAAATGATGGTTTTAATGCTTTTTGTGTAACTTTCCCTCTTTTTTAAATTGCTAAGCATATTGCTTCCTACCTTCTAAGGCAATGTGTTCTGTTCTAAGAACAGAACTGACAGTTAGAACATATTTAAATATTTATTTCTTTAAAGATTTTCATTTGTAAAATACAGAAAATGATCAAAACTAAGTAAAATCATAATTCCATGATCACGTCTCTGAAAATTTATAGAACAAGAATATGAAGTCCCCTCCTGCCCTTCTAGTCAGACTTCTGAGAAATAAGCAACGTTACCAGTTATTGTATATGCAGATGTTTATGTGTCTACACACATCTATCATGTATATGTGTATGGCAGCATACACATGTACATGTATGTGCACATGCATAATTATAAAAGATATATAAACATATATACTTTTTTAAAAATTAAAATGACATTGTTTTACATAGTTCTTTGCAGTTTGCATTTTCCAGAGCACATAAAACACATTTTTAAAATGGGAGCCATTGAACTGAATGGTATACACATTGTAAAATTTAATATTGCCAAATTATCCAAACAAGAAAACTATACAAGATATGCTCCACTTAAAATTTTTCTTTAAAAGAGCATGATTATTTTTATTATTATGAAAGTAATAAAAATTAAAACAGTCCAGGAGTCTGCCATGGGAGGGAGAAATGCTTTCAAAGTGAATGCTGGGTTGTATTTGTTTTCTTAAACTGGCTGGTGATTAAGGGTGTTATCCTGTTATTCCTCGTGCTTTCCATATATTTTATGAATATCTTTTTGAAACCACTCAATAGTTAATTAAAATAATTTTCTAAAAGATATAAAAGTTATAAAACACAAAGCCTTCCTCTCCCACCGTACCCAGTCCACCTCCACAATGATATAAATAAACGGATCATTTCTGATTTCAATCCTTCTAGTACCTCCTTATCTCTCGAGCAGGGGTTATTCAGTAGAAGTATAGTGGGAGCCACATACGTAATTTTTAATTTTCTCATAGTCACATTAAAAACAATAAAAAGAAAATGAAATTAATTTTAGTAATATATCTTATTGAACCAAATATATCCAAAATACTATCAACAGAACATGTAACCAATATACAAATTATTGAGGTACTTTACATTCTTTTTTTCATCCTAATTCTTTGGAACCTGGTGTATATTTTACACTTACAGCACATCTCAGTTTGGATGAACCATATTTCAATGGTTCAATAACCACCCATGGCCAATAGCTACTGAATTGGAAAGTGCCACTCTAGATAATATACTCAAATCCCTACTTCTTGAACTGTCAACTTAAAAATTATCATCTGAGGGGCCGGCACAGTGACGTAGTGGTTAAGCGCACGCGCACTGCTTCAGCGGCCCAGGGTTCACGGGTTCGGATCCCGGGCATGTACCAACGCACCGCTTGTCAGGCCATGCTGTGGCAGCGTCCCGTATAAAGTAGAGAAGGTGGGCACAGACGTTAGCCCAAGGCCAGTCTTCCTCAGCAAAAAGAGGAGGATTGGCATGGATGTTAGTTCAGGGCTAATCTTCCTTACACACACACACACAAAATTAGCATTTGACTCCACAAGATGCCACGGCCTTGTTTTCCGTCTCTCCACCACTGCCAGTATTATTTCAATACCTTGCTTTTCAATTAACCTTTAAGAGCCTTGTATTTAAACCTTTTTCTTAATTGGGAAGCCTCAGCAGAGGGTGCAACTTGCCCACCCAACATCCTTTCTCCTGATTTCAGTGGGTGAAGAAAATGAACCCAACTAAAAATACGTGCTTCCTGAGGCTTCCTTACAATTAGTGAAAGACTTGTGATCCTGTTTAGTCTAATGAGAGGTATGTTGAGATTTGGGGGGTAAGTTTCTGCTTTTCTAATATAGGTACAACTACCCCCTGCTTCCTTCTTTTGTTTTCTCCTGGAAGTGTGCATGTGACACCTGGGGATGCAGCACCCATCTTGTAATCACGAGGCAATGAGCATCAGCATGAAGGCTTATCAGCTAAGGACGGTGAAGAATAAATATGGACAGAGGCTGGATCCCTGAGGGAATGACTTAGCTCTTCAATCAGTCCTGGACTATCTACCTCTGAACTTCTTGTTATGTGGGACAAATGTGAACCTATGTGTTTAAATATTTTCTGGTTCACAGAACTCATTCCTGACTAAATGCACTAGCAATATCTGAGCTTTAGTTGCCCCTCCAGTCCTCTGTACACAAGCACTTTAATGCTTGACTAAAATGGAGATGACTTTCTCCTTTATAAAACCGCCTTTAAATCTTGGATACAGGCCCATGATCCCTTACCAAAAGTCCTTGAGGTCTGATATGTTTCAAACTCAGAAAGTAATATGGTGCATATATCATACATTATGCGATAGTCCCAACACATAGGCATCATCCTTTAGTTCAGGGGATGAGAAACTATGGCCAGTGGGCCAAGTCCAGCCTTCCACCTATTTTGGTAAACAAAGTTTTATTGGAACACAGGGATGCCCTCATTTACACATCATCTCCGGCTCCTTTTGTGCTAGCTACAAGGGCAGGATTGAGTGGCTGCCACAGAGGCAGTATGGGCCACAAAGCCTAAAATAATTATTATCTGGCCCTTTATAGAAAAAGTATGCTGATCCCCAGCAAATATAGCAGTATCTATGCAGTGACACCTATGGCTATTCACTCTAAGTGGGATAAAGACTACATATAACCTCCTATTGGCTCAGCATTATTTGCCACTAAACTTATGCCAAACTTATGGAAAAACTAAGTTTTCAAAGCTTTAATACTTTCAGAATTGTGGAAAAAGGGACTGAAGATCTGTAGCAGAGAGGAGAGAGGAGCAGTTCATCAGGCTGATCTAATCCACTACAGAACATTCAACTCACTGGCTAGCCTTTTCATGTTTGAAAGCCCAGAATACTTAAAAATCCTGTTGACAGAGGGCCCTCAGAAATAAAGGGGCAGCATACTGCAGTGAAAAGAAATGAGTAAGAACGATGTCTAATAGTATGTTCTGCTGGCTTTGGGTATATATTGGTCTTCTCTGAGTCTCTGTTTTCAAATCTGTCTAATGGGACCAAAGTATGACCAACTCTGCCCAGGGCCACAGAGGATGGTGAGATTGTTTGTGAAGGTGCCATGGACACGGGAGGGCACAACACAGCCATGTGTTACATTTATTATTGGGTACATTTTCTCCATTACATATGTGGGTATAAACATATATTTTACTAGATATAATGTATATTCAATTATTTGCTTTCCCTCTTTTACTGAATAGAGTGTTTTATTGCAGAAAAGTCAAAATTTCTCTGGCCCTCCTAAATGTTAGGTGGTTCCTGATGATATTTCTTAATTCTAATACTAGGCAGTTAACGTTATACTTTAAAAAAAAATCTAATGCAAATTTCTAAGAATATGCTAAGAATATACTTTTAATATTTTGGTTCTACAAATAAAATGAGTCAGATGGACCATATTTCTCAGGGAGCTTCTCTGAATAGCCATTGGACCACTTCTAACAAATATCCAAAAATTTCATGGGTACCTTACCATTTTCCTTTTCTTTTTTTGTTTTCTCTTTTTTTGGTGAGGAAGATTGGCCCTGAGCTAACCTCTGTGCCCATCTTCCTCTATTTTGTATGTGGGATGCCGCCACAGCACGGCTTGATGAGTGGTTCATGCCCGGGATTCGAACCTACAAACCCCAGGCTACCAAAGTGGAGCATGTGAACTTAACCACTACACCACCAGATCAGCCCCCATATTCATTTTTTATTGCAATACAAGTATTAGAAAAAATTATATAAATGTGACAGATTTTTAAATAAGACTTTTAATAATATGTTAATCCTACAACTTTAAATTTCAAAAATTAGACTTTTCTAATCTAAGACTTTTATCATAGACTCTATACAGTTAATACTGACTTAATTTTCAAATGTAAGATGAAAAGCTAATTCTGCTGACTCACTCCTATATTTCTCCAAGTACTCCATCTTCACATACTTGTTTATACAATTTAGACTAAAAACATTTATACTTTAATAATGATTTCTAGAAACTGATAGGATTCTCTTAAAATTTAGTTCTCTTCAAGTAAACACAGACGAATATATAGTTGTTTTATTTATTACACAGCTTGAATGTTGCACAGCCTAAATTTTAGAGAAGTCTTTTCATTACAGTTGATAGCAATTACTCACCATGGAAATGTATCCTGCACAGAAGCTCCTCTACAAGAACAGGTTAGATTTCAAATGGCTGTTGCTCAATGCCTTTATTCTTGAGTCCAAGGGACCATGAGCAGCATCTCTTAGAGCTGGGCAAACTAATCATGCTTTTGTTTTTTTGTGTGTGTGTGAGGAGATCAGCCCTGTGCTAACATCTGCCAATCCTCTTCTGGTTTTTTTTGTTTTTTTTTTTGCTAGGGAAGACTGGCCCTGGGCTAACACCCGTGCCCATCTTCCTCCACTTTATATGGGATGCCGCCACAGCATGGCTTGCCAAGCAGTGCGTCGGTGCGCACCCGGGATCTGAACCAGCGAACCCCGGGCCGCCGCAGCGGAGCGCGTGCACTTAACCGCTTGCGCCACCGGGCGGGCCCCCCATGCTTTTGTTTTAACATGGCTTTGTCTGCACTGATGAGAGCCTCTCAGGTGAAGATTTCTAGTACAGGAGTACCTCTTTTTTCCAAGTATGTCCTCTTGAAGTCTCCTCCCTGAGAAACTCCGCAGGTCCAGATGTCGTGAGGTATATGCACATTTTGAGTCTCCAGGAACCCGGAGAAGTGCACATGGGCAGCTAACAACGTACCCAAATATGGTCTTAAAATCACATCGAAGTTTGAGCTCATAGGTTCAGAGCTCTTTAAATGAGTAGACTTCACACCCACCTCATTTGAGCTTATCATCAAGGAAGAGACACAACATAATAAGCAAAACAAAGGCAAAATTATGAGCATCTGAAGGAAATTAATTCTGCAAATGCGTAAGATGCCAGGAAAGTATAAGACCTAAGAAAAGGCCACTGTCTATGAAACACCAAGGCAGAGTCAATGCATAACAAGACCACAAAGAAGCAAGATGCATCTTCACTGGGGCTGGAGCACGGATGGGGAGCTGGCAGAAACTGTCAGTCCTTGATGGCCTTCCAGACGGGGTTTGAGTATGCATCAGCACAGAGCAGGAGCCCTAACCTGTTGGTTACCTAGGAGAATAAGGAAGGTAAAACTTGGTGAAACTGTTGATAGGGAAACACAGGGAAGAGTTAACCAGTGACTGAATGGAGAAAGGAGACCAAGAAAGTGTGACCCAAGCAAGTACAGCAGATTCCAGTCAGACCCCTCTCCCTGCTGGAACTATTCACAGAACAGAGGGAAGCAAGTATGAAAACAAGTTTTGGTTACTTACCCAAGAGCTCCTACTGCAATACGGCTTGGGTTGCAATGCATCTGATTTGAGGGAACACATCAGGATTGGTCTAGACCAGTGGTTCTCAAGCTAGGCTGTATATTGGAATAACCTGGAAAGCTTCAAAAATATTGCTGCCTGGACCTCACCACAGTCTGAGTCCAAGGTTCTGGGGTGGACTGTAACATCACTGTTTTCTCAAGTTCCCACAGTCATTCTAAATCATAGCCAAAGTTGAGAACAGCTTAGACTAGTATTGTTCAAACTTTAATGTACATTAAGTTAAAGTGTAGATTAGATTGAATAGATCTAGGGTGGGACCAAGATTCAGCAGTTCTCACAAGCTCTCAAGGATACTGTTCCTGCTGGTCCCTAGACTACACTTTGAGTAGCAAGGGCATAGTCCTGCACTGTCCAATACGACAGGTACTGGCCACATGTGGCTGCTGAGCACTTGAAATGTGACTGGTGTGACTGAGGAAATTTTTACTTTAATTTAAATTAATTTAAATTTAAAATCTGAAACTTGATTTGATTATTAGAAAACTATACATGGAGAAATTTGGGTACGTGATTACTTTTCCAATTGTGACTTGTATAAGATCTAAATGCAAATCAAGTGTATCTGATGAAAATTTAGCATCTGAATTGAAATGTATAAGCATAAAATACAGACTTGCTTTCAAAGTCTCAGTATGAAATAAGGAATATAAAATATCTCGTTAGCAATTTTTGTGTATTGGTTATATGTTGAAAGGATAATAGTCTAGATATATTGGGTTAAATAAAATATATTTTTAAAATTAATTTCACCTGTTTTCTTCTTATTTTTTTTTAATGTGGCTACTAGAAAATTTTAAATTATATATGTGGCTAGCATTATATTTCTTTTGGACAGCATTGGTCAAGAGCAAACGCAATTGATGTTTTCCTGTTACACGTTGTCAGTAATTAGTCTAATGGGTGGGTATGTGACCCAGAGCTAGCTGATGAGAACTAAGGGGAATCTCCAAGAGGCCTTCTGAGATAGAAATTATCCCTCAATAAAAAGAGAAAGCCACATAACAAAAAAGTCCTTTGCCCCTGCCTCCTTCCAGCTGTATTTAAATGCAGCGAGGGGAGGACAAAATGCATAGACTTTTGGCAGCCATTTTACCACCATGAGGAAACAAGACCTTGGATCCTGGATGCCCCTTGGAGTTGCAAATCAAAATAGGACCCTCCACTTTTGAATTTCTTGTTAGATAAAAAATAAATATCCTTACAGTTTAAATCAGTGCTTCTTAAATGTTACTGTGCATATGAATTTCCTGGGAATCTTGTTAAAACACAGATTCCTTTTCAGCAAATCTAGGTTGAGGGCTGAAATTATGAATTTCTAACAAGCTCCCAGGTGATATCTATGTAGCTGATACAAGGATCACACTTTCATTAGCAAAGGCTCAAACCGAAATTACTCAAGTACCCTAGTACTTATTGCTGAAAGCATTCCAAGTGGACACAGGAGGCAAAGCCACCTCTGTCCATTAACAATATCTCACTCTTGCAACACTGTGGCTGGCAAAATAATCATGATTGACCAATTAGGGACCTAGCACCTAGGATTTGTCCCTTTCCCAAAGGTAATAGCTATTATGGGAGCAAAAGGGCAGAAAGCAACGTTTCTTGGTCATATGATTTTGGAAGATTCTGGAGTAAAAGAAGACACATTCTACTATTGGACTTTGCATTCATAGTCACTACTATGCTAGCACACATTTTAATTATGAAAGTATTGTTAATTACAGACCTGATTACAAAATACTTTCTTTTCATGGATACTATCATTGGAGTAATGTCCACAGAACACGTTTTGTGAAGTCCTGCATTATTTAGATCATGAGTTAATAGAAAACATCAAGGCCTACAAGCCTTGATGCCTGGGAAAATGTAGTCTGTGGCACTAAATGTGTAAGAATCACAGAGTTTGGGGTGAAGTCATCTGGATTCAAATTACTCACTGTGTTGCACACATCACATCCCAGCCGTGTGGTGAAGGATGAGCCCTTATACTCTGTGAGCTGAGTTTCTCAACCAAAGACAGAAAAATAACACCTGCCCACATCACAGTACTATGGTAAGGATAATCTCTGCTCACACTTTTCAAAATGCCACGTCTTAGACGTGGAACAGAGTTAAAACTTTATATATATATATATATTTAGAACTACATAAATACATCATGGAATAGAATGGGAGAAAAAGCGTAGCTTCCTGAACATCTTGGGGAAATCATTCACGTTCTTCTGCTCAAATGTATTTCATAGACAAGCTGCACACGTTGGGAAGTGCTTCAAAGCCACCGAGTCTGAGGAAGGCTAGTGGGTACCACTTGGCAAGTGCAGCCTAGCTGCTCAGCAGGGCTCCCCACAGGGCTTCCATCCCAGATGTGACCACCATTTTCCAGAGTTTGCAGGTTCAGATATGAGAGGGTAGGATGCCAAGAGTTCATTAGGATTCAAGGAACTGATTCATGATAAAAAAGCCAAGACGTTTAAGGACTTTTTAATGCCAAAATATTTATAGTGAGAAAAATTGTAATAACTCTTTTAAGTGGATCATATTCTTTGACCAGTGAAATTATTCACTGCTTAGAGAAAATGGTGCACACGAAACTATTCTCTTGTGGGTAGGACTGACGATAATCTGTCCATTTTTGCCTGTTTCGTTTTTCTATACTTCTATAGTTGACTTCCTTCACTTCTAACTGATGCATAAAGCTTTATATGGAATCATCCATTTGCTCAAAAAATATTTACTAGTTGTTTCAGTGTCGCTTATACTGAGGAGAACACAAATGTGATACAGACACGGACCTGTCTTGACCATATAGGTTAAAAGACAAAGGAGAGATAAAGCGTGTATGTGAATAATAGTCAGTTGAGACAGTGTGTCACTAAACCTTATGAAAAGTACACAGATCATTTCTGGTTTAGGGAATGTGGTAGGCAGAATAATAGCTCCTTAAAGATGCCCACATCTTAACGCCCAGCATATGTGAGTATGCTGTTACAGGGCAAAGGGGAATTAAGGTTGCAGATGGCATTAAGACTGCTAATCAACTACCCTTAAAATAAAGAGAGCATCCTAGATTTCCCAGGTGGATCCAATGTAATCACAAAGGTCCTTACATGGGGAAGGATGAGGCAGGAGAGTAAGAAACAGAGAGATGACATAGTGAGCAAGTGTTGACAGGCCACTAACGGTTTTGAAGATGGAAGGCGATCACAAGCCAGAAAATGCAGGTGATTCCCTAAAAAGTTGGAAAAGGCAAGGAAACAGATTCTCCCCTAGAGCCTTCAGAAAGGAATACAGACCTGCCAACAACTTGATTTTAGCCCAGCGAGACCCATTTCAGATTTCTGATCTCCAGGACTGTAATAATAAATTTGTGTTGTTTTAAGCCACTTACTTTGTAATAATTTTCTACAGCAGCAATAAGAAATTAATACAGGGATCAAAGAAGATTTTGTGAAGGAACCAGCCTAGAAGTTGGGACTTAAGGAATTTAAGGACATAACTGTAATTCTCAAGTGTAAAGGATTCACTAAATCAGATTTAAAATTTCCATCCAATGAATCAAAAAACAAAAATAAATACCACAAACTCTTTATGCCATTTTTACTAAGTTAATCTCACATAAAAGGCAGGCCTTTTTATGCTACTGATATGTACAAGAGATGCCAAAATAATCTAAAACCTTAGGTACAGCTCTGAGAACTTCAAGTGATTACTACATTTATTCCTAATCTTATAAACTATCCCTTTATCCCACCCATATAAAGAAACTATTCAAGTTAATGTGGTGTATTAAAAGATTTCCAAATTTGGTATTAGTTTCAACCAAACCAGAAAGCCTCAAAGTTAAGAGGATTTTGATGGCTTGGAAGACAGAAAAATGCAAATGTCAATTACATATAGAGAAATGCCAGCATATATATGTATGGTGATTAAAACTCATGTAGAATTATATTTACATATAATTATACATATACATATTACATATATAATACACACATTTTTTTGGTGTGTGTATATACACATATATATACATATGCATGCATATAGATACCATAACGGATAGCGATATAGAGATATGTAATATAGTGTTGGGGAAGAGAGAGAATCCCCCTCCACCCTTTCCCTCAAGGTTCTCATGGCTGGCCAAATAATTAAAAGACAGGTTAGCAGGAGAAAATAATACCAAGTTTAATAACATGTATACATGAGAGAAACCAGGGAAACTGAGTTTCTCATCATTGTGATTAACCTACTCCCTTAAGTATTTTCAGCTAAAGGCAAGGAGGATATTGGAGAGGTAGTGGTGTGGGATTTCAGAGGGAAAGAAGACAATTCACTTGGAGAGGGAAATGTAAAGGTTTGTCAGACAATTCTTTGCAGGGCCACCTACAGAAAATGTGGCAGGAGAGACAAAAATCACAGTAATCAAGAGTATGTAGATTTAAGTCTTTTCCTTCGTACTGATAAGAGTTTCCAGAGATAAGGCCATCCCCCCCTCTTCCGGTACAGAGAGGGAGATATCTTTACAAATGTAAATATGTGGTAAACAGAACTTTGATAAGAATGGGCTTAGCGAGGACCCTGCCAGTCTGTCCACACCCAGAGTTAAATTCCTTTAGGCATTTAGTGGGGGAGGTCAAGTGTCCATCAGAGAAAATAATCACGATAAAGAGACATTTCAGGGTGGCCAATTTTGATCTCCCACAATAGACATTCATCTTGTTTCCATAATTAATAGAGCTGGCAGGCCACTGATACAATTAGAAACATTGTCCCCAGTACTGCAGTTCTCAGTGTTATAAGAACCCCCACACTGATTCCAGTTGACTATAATGACAGATACATTATGTTGCTGGAAGCCAGTGCCTCATACGATGAAAGATTGTATTACGGGTTTTTTTAATGTTTTTTTTTTTTAAGGAATGAATAAAACGTATTTTTGTGTAATTTCTATTGAGAGGAAATGGAAGCTGTATTAACAATATGCTTCCCAGTTTATCTGGGCCACAGAAATCAGACCACAGCATGATGGCCAGGAGTGGGAACCCGATCACCAAGCGCCTGGAGCACATGCCTCGACAACTCCAGGAGCCCTGGGTGTGTTTTACCATAATTGCTCTATTCTGCAGCTGGTTTCTGATCACAAGCCGCCCCAAGCCCTTTTGGAAGTGGATAGAGGAGACAAGCTCAAAAAGCAAACAGCAAAGGTAAAATTCACGCAAGCAACTATGCGAGCACTTATGCAAGTGCTCTATGCAAGCAACTCACGGATCCAGCACCATTAGAGAAACAGTCAACTGAACAACTGCCCAGGAGGGTCAGAAACAGCAACAGGTCTAAGTGCGGGCCGTGGGCCATGAGTCACGGCAGTTCCCACAATATGGGAGGGGATATGGAAGAGATTCCTTTTCCACTGCACTTGAAGAAGGCTGTGTTATTATTCAAAACAGGTTTACACGGTGTCTACAATATCTTAGGTGCTATAGTACAAATGTAAATGTTCTAATATTTCTTGCATACCTATAACCTCATAAATTACATTAAAATGCTTAATGTAGGCTCAAACTTACATGAAGACAATTGAGTTACACAGAGACTCGTCTTAGAGCTAATTCCAAAACGATCGTTTTAGGCTCTCTTCACCTGGGGTCTAGAGAATTCAGGGGGATCCAGGAACTAAGATGGTAACAAAGTTACATCTTGGTTTATACTAACTTAACATTAAAGTCTAGAACTTACTTCAATTATGGGCATAGGCAAAAAACCACAGTAGTATTAGCAGGATCTGTGACTCTCTGGCCAATAGAAATCACAGATATTTTAACATAACATTATGGTTGCTGAAGTATTTTGAAATACTATGTACTTTCATCACTACTTTGAAACTATAGTAGCTAATAGTATTATTATTTTATGCATTAAAGATGAGTACATATTACTATATCACAATTCATAATCCGTTGATAGCTGTAGTCTAATATAACTGATTTCCTTGGTAATTTATGTATTTTATTTTTTGCATTAATAAGCATTATTCTGCAAAGGATCCAAAAGCTTCTCTAGATGCCAGATGGGTCCATGACACAAAAATATTAAGACTTCCCTGAGCTAGAACAACTAGTCAATTCACCCAATTAATTTCAAATTCAGTCAAACTGAATGACTGGGATCATATATGAAAAGATACAGCACTTAGAAGTATTTTCCTTTTTAACTCATTTATTCATTCATGCAGCAGATACCAGAGTAAACTATACCTTCCAAACACCATGGCAGGTGACGTGGGAGATACAAAGATGCAGAAGCAACACTGTCCTCAAGGAGCCCAAAGCCTCACAGGAAAAAGAGCTACATAGAGAACTGTACACAGACAACTTTACTACAAGGCTATTAAGTGTTGGATTAAAGAGCTAACATTTTGCAGTTGAACATCATTGCAAGTTTCTGGCCAGAGGCGACTTGAACTGAGACTTTTCTTTAGCAAACTAATCTGGTAGAGCTGTTTGTAAAGTGGGCTGGAGGGAGGTTGAGATCATCAAAGAGATGATTATAATAATTCCCACAAGAGATACCGTGGACCTGATGGGGTAAAGTTCCAAGAGAGAAACTGAATGGTGATTCAGGGCATAGAGCTACATTGTCTCGTACACATGGTTTCATCTGAAAAACCCAAAGAATTTAATTGTCAATAACAAGGAAATGTTTAGCTAGACAAACTTAATATACATATTAAGTATTATCATGCAATTAATTATGTATTGCATTATATATACATAAATGCATACTGTATCATGCAATTATTTAAAACAGTGTTTTTAACAGCTTTGTAATAACGTGGGAAAATTTTTTGTCACGTTAAGTGAAAAAGCTCTATACAAAAATATATAAATTTATAAGTGTATGTGGATTATTGCAAAAACGTCATCAATTCTTTCTCTCTCCCTGTATCCACACCTGTATTAGTTTCCTGTGTCTGCCATAACAAATTACCACAAACTGGGTAACTTAAAACAATAGAGGGGCCAGCCCCCTGGCCTAGTGGTTGGGTTCAGTGCGCTCCACTTTGGCAGCCTGGGTTCAAGGGTTCAGATCCCAGGTCTGGACCTACACTACTTGTCAGCCATGCTGTGGCAGCGATCCAAGTACAAAATAGAGGAAGACTGGTACAGATGTTAGCTCAGGGCGAATATTCCTCAGCAAAAAAGAAATGTATTTTCTCACAGTTCTGGAGGTCAGACGTCCAAAATCAAGGTGTTGTTGGCATGACCACATTTCCTACAGAGGCTCTAGGGGAGATTCCATTTCTTGTCAATTGGTTGAGGCATTCCTTGGCTTGATGCCACATCAGTCCAATCTCTGCCTCTGTCTTCACATCCCCTTCTCTTCTGTGAGTCAAACTCCCTCTGCCTCTCTCTTATAAGGATGCATGTGATAGCATTAGGAGTCCACTTGGATAATAATCCAGGATAAGCGCTCTTCCTCTCAAAATCCTTAAATCACACTCACATCTTTTGCTCCATGAGGTAACATTTACAGGTTTCAGGGACTTGACATGGATTTCCGGGGCCATTTTTCGGCCAACCACAAAGCCCTTTGTCATGTGATTCTGTGGCTCTTCTCATCAAGGGGTGGAGTCAGTTGCCTCACTCCCTAAATCTGGACTGACCCTGGCACTTATTTTGGCCAACTGAATGCAGAAAAGAAGTGATCTTGCGCCAATTCCTAGCCTAGGTCTCAAGAGACCTTGCCCACTTCCAGCCACTCTCTAATTGTCAATAACAAGGAAATGTTTAACTAGACTAACTTAATATAAATTATGTATTATTATGCGAAAAACCCTGCCTCCACCATGTGAACAGGCCTGGGCTACTCTTCTGGGAATGAGAGGCACATGGTCCAGTCAACTCATCCTCAGCCTACAGCTGGCCAACTCCCAGAGGTGTGAGGGAGGCCATCCTTGACCAGACAGCCACCAGCTAATGCATCAGCTGATGTTCGAGCAAGCTCTGCTGCCATCAATCAACCCCCATTCACTTACTCAGAACTGCCCCGTGCACCCACAGACTCAAGAATAATAATAAATGCTTCATGTTTTAATCCACTGATATAGGCACCATAGTGCATTTTCTTTATTGAAAGAAAAATAACGACTACCACTGTCAGAATTCGAGCGCTGTAAGACTGACTGCATGTTATTTTGCAAATTCAAAAGGGAAATTCATTTAAAGAGCAAATTTAAACTTTTCAGCAAAACAACAACAACAACAAAATTTAAGTCTATCTAAACACTCCTTATTTTATTGATCATCAAGTAAATACAGTAAAGTCCTGAGTAGATTGACAGATCTAACAGGGCCAGGAGATTTACTGCCTGATGCTCAATCACTCGTAGACTGAAATTATGCCATGTGTGTGGCCAGTATTACCTATTCGTTTTTCTTCAGGAGTTAAGAATGAAGACCAGCTGATTTTCATCTCCAAAATTAAGTTTCCAAAAGTAACTAATCTCAATCGGATCCATAGTTCTGATAAAAGCTAGTCATCAGATTAAAATTTTTCCATGATTAAATCTTTGTCCTTACTAGCAGAACTAAATTGATTTCGAGTTCAAGTTTCTCAAAAATATTTTGGAAATGTCATTATGTTCTCTGCGACATTATATGGCATTCTTTTACAGCTTTTTAATTGAATTCAATTTGCAATGGGAAATGAAACCTAATTCTCTTGGAGGTTTCTGGTAGATGTGGGAAAGTTCATCCGGGTAAAGAAAGAAGAAATGCATCATGACTAAGATGCAATAATATTGCAGAAGACCATCCCTGAGAGCTTAAAAGCTGACACCTCAAGAGTAGGGGTTACAGAGAGGGACAAGACATCATCGCTCTCAAGTCTTCTCCCATACCTGACAATTAACTGACTATTCAACACCAGCTTTTGGTTTAAACAACCTCTGAATACCCAAGATACACAGAGAGATTCAAGTCCTAATAATGTAAAATAACATCTAATGAGGGCTCACTATGTTCCAGGCACAGTTCTTATATTTTACATGAATACATTCAATTAAGCCTCATAAAAACCCATGAGATGTTAATTAATTTAATAATTATTCCCATTTTACAGAAAGAAAGCTGAGGCATAAAGTAGCCTCACAGTTATAAAGTGGCATAACCGGGATTCGAACCCATGTCATCTGGTTCTAAAGCATCCTCTTAACAACTCTGTTTTATTTCCTCTCCTTCAAACCCATGTTCTGAAAAACCAACTTTCCAGATAAGCTCAAGTTTAAAAAACAACCAAAAGACTATGAAATTTTCAAAAAATAAAGAGCAAAAATCGCAAATTCAAACAATTTTAGAGAAGTCATAAAGGGCCTTGAAAAATAATCTGCTCCAGCCCCCTGTTGGCAAACGCCTCTTTAAACTGCTCCTTCACACACACAGGCTGGAGGACGGGCTGCATCAGAATCACATGAAATTTTCAAATGCATCTGACTACCGTTGAGAATCACAAAACCACTCAGAACCCCCGCTGAAGTCATTTATTGACAGGAAATCTTGCCTCTTCCTAGGAGAAATTTCTTCTGGGTTAATTTGAACAGCCATGAAAAACAGCTCAGCAGAATTCTCTTTAAATAAAATCCTCTAAATTCTTAATCCCACCAGTGTCCTCCTCTCTGGGTTCACCAAGTCAATTTCTTTAACCTTTCTTTCTAGAATTTCTACGCTGCTAATGATCTTGATTGTTCTTCTCTGAACCCTCTACAATTTTTCTATGCCTCTTTTCAGACATACAGGACAAAATTAAAATACAGGACACTCAGTTAAATTTGATTTTCAGATCGACAACAAATAATGGTTTAGTATAAGTATATCCCATGTATAAGTATGTCCCAAATATTACATAGGACATACTTATACTAAAAAATGACTTGTTACTGATCTGAAATTCAAATACGACTGGATACCCTGTGTTTTTATTTGCTAGCTATTCTCTCTCTCTTAAATCTGTCAAAACCACACACAATCTGGGCCAGCCCCAGTGGCCTAGTGATTAGGTTTGGCACACTCTGCTTCAGCAGCCCAGGTTCAGTTCCCGGGCACCAACCTACACCACTCGTCTGTCAGCGGCCATGCCGTAGCAGTGGCTCACATACAAAAAGAGGAAGATTGTCAGTGGATGTTAGCTCACGGTGAATCTTCCTCAGCAAAAAAACACACATACACACACACTCATATAAATCATCTGTCTCAAATTTGAGCATGCATCAGAATCACCTGGAGGGATGCTAAAACGTAGACTCCAGCATTTCGGATTCAGTGGGTCTGAGGTGGGGCTTGAGAATCTGCATTTCTAACAGGTTGCCAGGTGATGTTGATGCTGCTGGTCTGGACATCACACTTGGAGAACCAGTACTCTCCCCGATTTAGGTAGAAGATGGAGAAGGAGCACCTCCAAGTCTGTAAAAGCCCCAGCTGAACTGCATCAACTCAGAGGAAAGCATGAGAATCTCACCCACACCCACTGAGCCTTCAAGTCCCCTTCCCTCACCCTACTAGGAGATCAGAAAATGCCTGACTTAAGAAGGTCCAGCCATTGTTCATATTGGATTAGATTCCCCAGATGGAAAAGACCTCTTTAAGGCTCAAATGAATTATCATCCTGAGGCAAGCTTGTCAAGGGACCCATGAGCCATCCCTTCGTTTTCATTTGCCCCTAAGAAAGCTTGCCCCTTGTCCCCAAGGAGGAGCCTGGAGGGGGCTCCCTCCCAATTCCCCTTCTCAACAGGTGATCTCCTCATAATGACTGTTCTGTTTTATTCTCTGACCTTTCTCCAACCAGTGAGCTCTGGGGAGTCTCCTAGACCCCCAAGATTGACCAAATAACTGTCCGGTCCCCCAGGCACAATATTTGGTACAAGAGCCTGTGGCAGATTGCTTTGATGTCTCCAGTTAACAGCCTCTCTGTATCCTTTTCCTTTCTCATGTAACTTTGAAGTCTCTTCCCATTCTGACTCTGAGGGTGGCCTTAGGACTTGTCTTCGCCAACAGAATGAAGCAGAGCGCCATGTGCCAGTTCTAAGTCTAGACTTCAAGAGGCCTGGCACTTCTGCTCCTTCTCTCGGAACTCTGCTCAACCCATGAACAAGGCTAACCTGACAGGGCATGAGAGATCACATGGAACAGAGCTGAGTCATCCCAACTGAGGTCATCCAAGATTGGCCAGTCCCCAATTGACCCACTAGCTGATCACAAATGTATCAGTCAGCCCAAATGGGCCCAGCCCACACCAGCAAAAATGCCCAGCTGGCCCAAAAATTTGTGACCAAAAATAAATGTTTACTGTTATAAACTGATGTTCTGGAGTGATGATTACTGTGACCATGGATAACTGATAAAGTGCCTGACATTCTGGTCATTCCTCAGCTCAACTCTCTGATTCTAATGACTTTGTCAAGACTCTTCCCCGCCTGGCTCCTACCAAGACCTGCTCTCTAGGGAAGAAGCTATCCTCATTTTGGCCTCTCCAGGTTATTCACTTGGCTTAAAGCGCCCCCCATTCCCATTGGTACTCTGGGCATAGTCCTTGAATGTATCTGCTGATTCATTGCACAACTATCCTGAACTGGATGATCATATTCAGTGTTGGTCAACACTGATCTCAGTTCTTTCATTTCCTTTTATGCTTGGTCAACTTTGTTTCCCATTCTGCTTTTGGCTCACTGGTTTCTCTTATGGGGTTATGAGTGTGTGTGTGTGTGCGCGAGCATGTACATGCACACTGTTACTGTTTTGCCATGAGAGAAATAAAAGAACGATTGACAGACTGATTTGCCAATCCCTGCGTCTCTGACAGCAAGAAATGCAAAGAAGGTGTATGGATGAATGGGCAAGAGAAATAGGGAAGAGCGGAGACAGGTAACAGTATTCACCCATATTTATTGGTATGGAAGAAATCAGAGAAGCCTTCCCCATTCAAGTGAGTAGTTCCTTTGTAGTTAAAGCAATAAAACTAATCCCACTGGAAATTTTTTCCTACTTATTTTTTATTTGCTTCCTGTTTGCTTATATTTCAAAAAAAAAACTAAGCCTAAATATCTCTTCCACAGGTATTATCTTCATTCCATAACCTTAAGAAAAGAAGGGGAATGGAGGAAGGAATGTAACTGATTCAATGGACTGGATAAGATTTCTGTGACTCAAACAATTCTTTGCTACCTGGGGAAGTTCTGTGTACCCCAGGCCATCAGAGCAGACCACAAAAGTATAACCTAAGTGGATGGGGTTGCTGGACTGATCACATGTGTTCGTCTCCCCTCCCACCCCGACCTCCTTCCCCTCCAGATTCCCCCGAGGCCCCCAGTGAATTGAAAGTAAAGGAACAGAGATGACTGATCACTGAAGAGAAGAGAAAGAGTCAAGAGCAAACAAGATTAGAAGATAGAGACAAACAAGCAGGTATAAATGTAAGATCTAAGACCAGAGCAGGGAAAGCTGCAGTCCAGAAAGTCGCAGGAGGGGCGCGCGGTGGGCATGGCTTGGAGCTGCCTGGCGCAGAGGATAGGAGGAAGAATCAAGCTTCAACACAGCACCAAAGACTTAAAAATGGTTACATAAAAAGCAAATGTTAAAAAGCTGAGGATATTGACAATGAACTGGGGTTGCAGAGAGAATGGAAGGGAAAAATGAGCAGAAGGAGAAAAGACGAAACGGTATGGTTAAGGAAATCACGAGACATACTTAACATTCATACTACGCATCCATTAAAATCTAGTTTGTAATGAATATATTCATATTGAATGAATATATTGCATGGGAAAACTATCATGATATAAGATGTGAAAAAGAACAAAGGAAATGCTCTAATATTTGACAATGTAAAAGCAAGAGGATTGTTTAGAAATGTAGGAGTGAAAGAAAGAATGTTCCAGGGAAGGATAGTGGATCAAACACCAGCACCGTACATGGAGGAGGGAGTCAAGAAACACTTCCAAATGCTGAGAGAATAAGAAAACAGAGGTTCAAGAACATTATGTAAACTAACACAGGCCACTATCAGAAGGACTATGCATAGTAATGTATCAAAAAAAAAAATCACAGTTGTCGTTTATATGAGTTAAATCCTCATTCATTAAATAGGTCAAAAGCTAATGTCCAAAACTGATCAATTGAGTACTGGAGGAGAAGCATACAATTTAAGTTATAGCAATAAACAGCAGAAGAGTTTAAAACAGAAATGGTTACGCTGATTAGCTGGGAAGGGGTTGTGTGCAAGATTTGATTCATTTCGGCATGTCTTTCTTCACTATTTTTTTTTTACATATGCATACATTACTCATTAAAAGTAAAACTAAAATGTTACACTTTCCCTACTAAGTAATTATTCAACACAGATGACCCAGTTGGCAACCCAGAAGCACAGGAGGGCATTTCTTGAGATAAATCAGAAAGTCCCTCAAATGGAACCTGATTGTCAGCGAGCACCATCATTTGTAGCATGGAAAACTGTACTAAAAGCCTCAGTAATGAGGAGCTGCTGACAATTCCACTTTCCTTTTATGCCCTGGAAAATCACGGAGACAGGTATTGTGTTATCAACATCAGTCGAGGCAGCAGCCACCCAGAAATGCGGTGTTGCCCAGAGACAGTGTCATCTGCAGAAAGAACTCAAAAGGTAAGATCAGATTTAGAAATCAAAGGCCATGCTGTTTCCCAGCATCCTGCTCTCCACTGAAGGACAACTACGCCTACGTACAGATGTGTCCCTCTGGCCAGTTCACCTCCTCCTCTACAGCACAGGCGCAGCAGCCCATGTCCATAGACCCAGCGGTCCCTCAAGCCCTTAGCATAGGACCATGTCATTTTCAGAAACCATCTCTGTGGCCCATGAGCTATTTGCTCATAGTGAAGTGACAACAGAATGCCTTCACGGTTGAATGTTACAATACTATATGCTGGTGCTACGTCCACAGGCTGCAAGTTCTTCCTACAATATCCCCACCCCCACACCTCCTCGCATCACCATTCCAATGCAGCAGCTCCCAAGCTCTCACCTGAACTACTCCAGGAGCCTCCTAACTGCTGTGCAAAATCATCATTTCCTTCTTCCCAAACCCTAGCCCCTGCTTCAAGCCCCACAACCAACTTAATTGTCTCAACCCACAGGCTTCTACATGATTATTCAGAGCACCGCTCCCTTCATGCTATTCCATTCCTGTCCTGACAAAAAACTTTCTTTGGCTCCTCACTGCCCACCACACTGTGTCTCCAAGAACGTTCCAAGCAATACTAAGGCCCCCATTAGTTCTTATAAAAATACCAAGAAAAGAAAGAAAGGATTCCATGGAAAAATAATTTGGAAAACATGGCATACTGTAACTCCCATTGGGAAATTCAGAGTCTTTGTGAACGCTTTGGGTTCTGGGAACCCGGTGGTAAAGAAAAGTGTCTAGCTTTGTTTAATTCAGCATTTCACTTCTGCGCAAAACATCTATTAACACCACTTGGAATTCCTCTTTGTTGAGCAAACTTTGGCAACACTGTGGGTTTGTGTTCTTAGGAGCTGTGATAGAGTGTGGTGCTTCTCAAACTTGAGCATACATAAGGACCACCTGGAGGGCTTGCGAAGATCCTCATCTGAACCTCATCCCAGAGATTCTGAGACAGTAAACAGAGTGGGGCTCGAGACTGGGCATCTCTAACAAGCTCCCAGGTGATGCTGCTGGTCCCTGAAGGATACGTTGAGTAACAAGCTCCTTCAGGAAAAAGTCCAAACTCCTTAGCACAACATTCAGGCTCCTTCTTATTTTAATCAGACCCTCTTCACTCTCCTTCTCTCCCATAACTTAGCTGTTGTTATCTTCTTTGGCAGCCCAAAGAAGGAGCCTCATATAGGACACCTCCTTTTTCCTATATCCTAATTGTCCTTTCCTGCCTCCATCATCTCCCTCTGTCCAAACCCTTCTATCTTCACAATCTGGAACAAACAGATGCTTGGCTAGCTTGTCTTTACCTTCTTTACACACTTTAGAACTTTCTATCCTGATTTGTAATTGCTTATTTGCATTGCTTAACATCTACTGTAGTCGAGAAGCTGTAGGAAGGCATATTCTGTGTCTGACGTTTTTAGATGACAATATCTGGCAGAATGCTTTATAAATAGTAAGAGCACATAAGCATTTGATGAGTAAACAAATGCATGGCGATCAACAGCAGCTGATCTGAATTAGGGGAGACCCTGATTAACTCTAACTTGCGAGACAGATGCGCAAACCTGCTCTGGTTAAGTGAACTCTGCTAAATTCAAATTCAAATCAGTGAAAATCAAAGCACCTCCAAGGGCTTAGACATTATACTGCCCCAAATGGTTTGGAATTGTTTACTGCTCAACATGAGCAGCTGTTCATGGTGGCTCAGTTTAGAAATAAGAGAAAATGATCCCTAACCATACAGAGATAATAAAGGCTATGGGTGTGTGGGTGTGTGTGTGTAGAGACTACAGGTGATTTAAACATACATACACAGCTCTTGACCTGGGAGGTGGTTACATGGGTGTATATACATATAAAAAGTCTTGAAATATGACATGCATTTTCCGGTATGTAAGTTATATTCCAATAAATAAAACACAGTGGAGAAAAGTGAGAAAAAATAAAGTATATAATACAGAAAAGACCATGTTTTAAAGTTCTTATTTTGTCTTTTTTCATTCATTCTCTCTTAAGACCTGTGGGAAAGTGACCCATTATTCCACCATCTGTATTTTTGTGACACAGCAAATGTATCATTAGGGAATTATTTAGGGAAGTTACCACAATAAAACTATCATATAGGTATCATGATGACGTACATAACAAGAACAATCTGTATGCTGCTGGGTAAATAACACATATTTCAGTTGTCCTTTCCCATGAAAGAAAGGATCTTGTTCTTTTGTTTCTTCCCGGCCAAGTTTTATCCAAAATCATAGAACCTAACGGCTTTGGAGGAAACAGCATTTGGCCGTTGATCTCATCTGACATTGTTAGTTTCCATAGAAACTCTTGTAGAATGCTCCTGTTTGTCTGGACTAAGTGCCTCTCCCATCAATTCCAAATGAGTCCAGGAAAACCCTGCCTTGGCGTCTGACATCTCCCAGCCCTGCTCTGTTGCAGAAGGACAGAAGAGCACTTAAGTCAGCATCTGTTACCTTTATCAGGAGAGCTGTCTCCATTACGGACACACAAATGAAAGATTAAACACTGCCTTGTCCAATTAGCCTTGGTCTAAATAGGCTGTTCCCCTGCAGGACTCTCGTAAAAAAACATCCTGAGATTTATATTGAAAAACTAAACAAAAAACAAAACGAAGAGGAGAGCCTGGATACTAGAAAAGGAACCCTGTGTCCTATCAATTTATATCATTACATAATTACCAGCAGCCTTTGAGAATAATGTTTTTCTTATTGCTGGAAGGTTTTTCTTCCTTGCTCTGGGAGGCGAACAGCAACAAGAATTTCAGGCCTCGGAAGAAAGCACAGACCTTATAGGTCATTTAAACATTCTTAGTTTTATCTAGCATATGTGCTCACCATAACCAGGTTCTCCTGTGCAAACATCAAGAGACAAAATTAATCTATGGTGTAAGAAATCAGCAGAGAGGTTACCCTCAGGGAAGAGACAGTGACTGGAAGGGGTCATGAAGAGGGCTCCCGGGGTACTGGGAATATCCTGTTTCTTTTCCGTGTTAGCCGGGTGCATTCACTTCATTAAAACCAATGAGCTGTCCACTTACGATTTGTGCACTTTTCTAACTGTATGTTTGTTGTACTTCAATAAAGAGATTTTATTGAAACAAATAGACAAACCAAGGCATCTAGGCAACTCAGATATCTGGCCTGGAACAGATAAAGCAAGCACAGCCTGCTAAGTTTCCTGCTGTACTAAACTGCAAAGGTAATAACAAGATCCAGACCACTCACTTGTGAAAGATGCCAAAAACCATGACTGTGGAGTCTCAATTACGTTCATTCTTCTTTAGTAAGAGTTTGTCCACGAAGTGTCTGCCCGAGCCTTTCTTACCCACTGAATGATGTAAACCATCTGGTGTTTGTATGGGATTATCTGTCCAACAACCTGCCTCTACCTCTCGAAACTTTGCCAGCCCAGGCTGACTGGTCCTGCGTAAGCCCCAGGATCAATGTTAGGCCATTCATTGTCTTCCCAGGGATTTTTGAAACAGAATTGGGAAAGTGGTCTGTCTTTCTGGATGGCTGAATCTATAATATGCATGGTTTGTTGGCTGTGGGAAGTCATGTTTCCACTAAACGGAGAAGAAGTCCAGTCTACAGAAATAGAGTTGGTTTACATCAATTGCAGTCAAGGGGTCTTAGACACTATTATATATTTTTCTGTAAAATATGGATCAATATATTTTAACATGTATGGCCTAGCAGAAGCAAAGATGAGGTAAAGACGCTTGACTTTTTAACCTCAAATGATATTTTTGTCCACCCAACTTCAGTCACCCCATGCCCATGGGCATTTGCTTGATCTTGAAATCACCAGTAACTGTACTCCCTTTAAAAATCATATGCAAGCATCCCTTCCTTGCCCAATCATCTGTTATCTTCTCTACTATTATAACTCCAAGTCCAATAATTCCCAATCTCACTGAGACCTACCATTCATTGACTCTACCACTCTTGTTATCCATCACAGTCCTCAGGTCTCCCTTCCCTTCTTACCTATCCTAAATTCCATTGTCCATCATGCCTTACAACCACTCTTTACACTGTTGACTCACTCTCTCTCCATCATACTCATTTTGCCAATTCCCCAACATGGTTACACCTAATTCTCAGTCTACTAAGCAACTGTGCTCATGGAGTTGAACTAGGGTGGAGAAAAACTCACAGCCAAACGGACCAGTCTTCACTCTAAACTTGGCCACAAATCTCAAATGGACACTCAAAGATTGTCCAATAATCCTTATGTAGTATGTTTACTCCTCTCCCTTCTAAAATGATTATTTTACATGGTCTCCTGAAGCTTCTAGTCTCTACTCCCTGTGCCCCTTTTCAATGATAATATTGCCTCTAACCCAACTTCTTAAAAGTATCAATATAAACAGACTTCAGTTCCTCACCTCTCTCTCTCCTCAGACCACTCCAATTAGAACTTTTCCCTCTTGTGAAGGGCCTCAGTGATCTCCCTATTGTCAAATTCAATTGTCATCTTTCTGTTCTCATCAACCATCTCAACTGTTTTGACCCAATGAACCATTCTCTCCTTCATGAAACATTCTCTTCTCTTGGTGACAGCAATTCCACACTCTCCTAGTTTTTCTTATCTTTCCAGGCACTTGTTCTCAATCATGACCTCTTATGCCTTGCTAACCTCTACATGTTGGAGTGATCTGGGGCTCTTCTCTGTGCATTCTCTCTTCCTAGGTGATCTCATACGGTCTTCAAGCTTTAAATGCCCTCTATATTTCCATTCCTCACATTTCCAATCCTAGCTCATATATTCAACTGCTCCAGACTCATATCCAACTCCTTACTTGACATTTCCACTTGAATACTTACTAAGCATATTAAACTTGAAAGCAGAACACTTGATTTTTCAAAAAAGAAACCCATATTTTTCCTATAGTCTTTCCCATATCAGTAAATTTCTCAGGCACTGTTCAGTCTGGCATCCTAGGAGTCACCTTCAATGCCTCCGTTTCCCTCACTATCCATATCCAATTCATTTGCTGCTGGCATGGCTTCCAAAACGGTTTCCAAATCTGCCTACTTCTCTCCATCACCACCTCTGGCACTCAAGTCTAAGCCACCACAGTCTTTTTTTCTTGGGTAATCCAACAGCCTCCTAACTGGCTTATCTGCTTCCAATCTTGTCTCCAACTCCACACCCTCAATTCATTCTCCACTGCAAGAGTGATTTTCTAAAATATAAATCAGATCTTGTCTCATAATGACTTCCCATTTCTCAAAAAACAAAAACAACAACAACAACTTAAAGAGAGATGTCAAAAATAAAAATCTCCTTACCAAGTTCCAATGGAGATCACACAATCCAGCTGCTGCCCGCCTCTCTGACTTCATCCACCATTTGCTCCCCACTGGCTGCTGTTATCTGAACACAGCAAGCTCATCTCTACCTTAGGACATTTGCACTTGCTGTTTCCTCTGTCTAGAAATTTCTGCCCCTCGTTCTTCACATAGCTGGCTCCTTTTTATTATGTGGGTCTCGGCTCAAATGTCACTTTCGTAGTACCACCTTCCTTGTCTATAAATCCAAATGAATCACTTACCCCACCTCAGTCAGCCACCATCATATAATCTCTTTTTATTTTCTTAATGTTTATCACTACATGAAATTGGCTTGTTCTTTCCTTTGCTGACTTCTTTATAATCTATCTCCCTCTACTAGAAAATATTCCTCTATAAGATCAGGGATAGGTCTTGCTCACCACTTCCAAGTGCTTAGAACAATGCCTAGTACACAGTAGACACTCGATAAATACCTGCTGAATGAATGAATAAATCACAAACATAAAATACAAAAGATGAACATTTAGAAAACACTAATGAAGAGGGAACTATAAAGTTTGTCTGGGTCAGCATCATTATCATTTAATAACAAAAAGATGAAATCTGAAACTCATTTCTGAATTATCAAAACAAAATTAAAATGAGATGCATTTTAGTCACTCCAAGCAGACTATGATTTGGCTAAGAAGCAAAACAAAATCTGCTTCCATTTTAGCATCATCAGCTTTCGACAATATGAATCACTGTCTCTAGCACTCTGGGGGAATGAATGACATCTGGGAATTAATAAACCCTTTGATGCTAAAAGAAAAGAAGTTGCTCTTACTAAGTTATATCCAGTACTGAATTCAAATAAACAAATGACAAACATATTTTTCTCTCAGCTTTATCTTTTCAACCATCAGAGAGTAAACAGGCCAAAACAGGATTTTAGCAGCAGGTTCTGAATAGCTGCTATAGATTGGAAACTACTGGAAACTATTCCAAATAGATTAGAAACTTTCAAATAATTTTAAGACACTGCTTTCCTCCTGTTCTTATTTTTTGTCCCCTCTAGAATTTGTATAGTATACATAAAACATTTACCCATTTTTAAAACACTCTGACTTTTACCAAAGAATAAGATTTGATTGATGTGAAATATGATCTATGAATCAAAAACCTCTTTACTCCTTTGCACTGCATCATATTGAAAATGACATTAATTTTATGCAGCTGTCACTACCATAGTTCAGCTATGTAAGTGAAGTTTCCACACTTTGGTAAAGAATTCCCCAAATTTGGTTTTAATTAAAAAGACTTAGTCACTTGAGCCAGGTCTATAATATAATATGACTCTAAACGGTTTACTTGCTCGTTCTTGTGCACTGTTTCTAACAATGGACAAGTTAGAGACAACTATGCCTCAAATAAGCTTCTAGAGAGCTTTAATCTTTTCAAACCTATGTCATCTTTTGATAATCATAAAAATTTTACATTGCCCTAATGGTAATGTCTGTTTTATGAGAAACATGGGCAATTCCCTCCAAACTGCCAAATTTATTGAGGTATATGCTGTAAGTAATAAAATGCACCCATGTAACTAGCACCACAAACAGGATGTTGGAACTTTTTCCATCAACCCAAAAGTTTCTTCAGCACCCTTTGCCATCCCTACCCCCATTACATACACACACACCAGCCACAAGCAACCATTCGGCCACAATCTGCTTGCTGTCACTACAGATCAGATTTGCCCGTTCTAGAACATCCTATAAATGAAATAACACAGCATGTACCCTTTTATGTATGGCTTCTTTCACTCATTAGAATGCTTTTGAGGTTCACTCAAGTTGTTGTTTGTATCAGTAATTTGTTCCTTTTTTTATTGCTAAGCAGTTAACCCACTGCATGCATACATCATCATTGGTTTATCCACCACCTGTTGGTGGATACTTTGTTTTTTCCAGTTTTTGCTACTATGACTAAAGTTGCTATGAATATTCCTTTACAATCTTCGTGTGGACAAAGTTTTCATTCTCTTGGGAAAAAACCTAGGCATAAAATTGCTGGAATCATATAGTTAAGTGTATGTTTAACTTTATAAGAATCTGCCAAACAGTTCTTCTAGGTAAATGTACTAAAAAATAGGTTTATTTTTGCTTTCCAAATATAAAACTTTAATACTGAAATTTTTAGACTGCACACACAAGTTTCATTTCTCTGCCCACGAGATGCTAACATGTTCTTCTCCATTTCCACGGTAAGTCAGTGCACTGGAGCCATCCCACAATGGGGCTGAGGAGCAGCTGCCGTATACAGTATTTTTTTAATACAAAATACTGAACTACTTAGATGGAGGGTTCCCTTAACAGAGCCCCACGTGGGTACCAAGCACTAGTAAATCTGGTGAGAAAGAGGTAATTCTCTTCTAAGAGGGTTTATATGAAGCATATTCCCCCATATAAGGTTAGTTACAGTTGAATTTTCTGAACATCCTCCCTACATAAAATCCCAGAGACCCTGTTCTCCTATTACAGCGGCATGAGGCCGTCCCCATGAGATAATGGCTGGCAGTTTCCACTAAGCTACCTTATTTCCAGAGGCCACATTCTAAGGAGGATAAGGGAAGAAAACTGAGCTATTACTCAGTGCTCTCCCGACTAGGATCTCTCCCAGTGATCTGGGTAGACAAAGCTATGCAAAAAAGTAAGACACCCACATTTGAAATAAAAGTTTTGATTAAAGTATTCATCCAGATTTGGGAATAAAGAACCACCACTGATAAATAAATGCACTTGTAATTCCTTTCCAGATTGTTATTTTCTAATTCATGAATATCAGCAAACTCTATCATGAATATAAAATATAATAGGCCACAGAACTTCTACTGTCAAATAATTCTTGTCTCAAAGCCATTCACTTGAAAGGGTCTATCTACCCACTTCTTGAATCTGGGCTGGCCTGTGACTTGCACTGATGAATAGAATGTGACAGAAATAATGGTGTGTGCTTTTGCACTCTCGCTTGCTCTCACTCTCACTCTCTCTCTTGCTTGCTCTATGTACTTTGCTACTGCCATGTGAACAAGCCCAAACTGGCCTGCTGGAAGGCAAGAGACACACAGAGGAGAAATGGGCCATCTCAGCTAAGACTATCCTAGAAGAGGCAGCCCTCAGCATACACAGCAGTTGACCAGAGATCCATAAGTAAGCCCAACAGAGATCAATAAAACTTCTCATCCAAGGCCAGCCCAAATTGCAACCCACTAAACTGTAATACAAATAAACGGTGGTTGTTTTAAGCCACTACATCTCTGGGTTAGTCTGTTATGCAGCAAAAGCTAATTGATCCATTGATCAAGCTAGGGAAATAGTTTTTTCCTATTAGTAGTGCACAGATTCTCCTCCTACAACTTCTCCCTAGTCCTCATTGCCCTGACCCTTGACCCACTTTTCTGGCTCATTCATCCTACTTCATCTGTGCTCTTCTTTACCCCATGCTGCCTCTTAGGGGCTGAGTTGTGTCTCCCCCAAAATTCATATGTTGAAGCTTTAACCCCCAGTGCCTCAGAATGTGATTGCATTTGGAGATAAATACGTATGTAGCTGCTTCTAATTCTGTTCTAATTAGGGTCAGGCGAGAAACACTTATCTCTTTCTCATACCTGCCCATTGTCCAAGTGTCTACGGGTTAAAGTAGCTTTCTCCTGCCCCCCAGTAGCAATCTTTCAGCTTCTATTACATGAGGACTTTAAGAGCCATCTGGAAATGTTTAAAGAGCAGTTACTGAGGATTCACAAATAAGAGTTATTTCCTAAAGGAAAATCCCACATAGTCTCCGCTACTCTCAAAGGAATGGACCAGAGGTCAAACACGCTGGAAACAAATGTGACTCATCCCAGCAACCAATCCCAGCAAAATCACCTGCCTCCTCCTCACTCTGTCTCACCACCTTCTGACTGCTTCCTGATTTTGATGCCTACATCACAGCTTTCCTTTACATAAAAGAACGTTTTAAAAAAATTGTTTATATAATTGAAGACAATGACTAATACAATTGAACATATGCATCAACCAGAGAACAATATCTAGTTATCACAGCAAATGGGAAGGTCGGACATTTGCTCTTTTCCAAAAGGCTCCCTTGGAATTCTAATGAGCAGCTTTAACCCAACAGCCTGTGCGCTGGCTTTGCGTTGAATACCACCAATGCACTTCTCACCAAGGTTCCTAGGGAGTAACTTTAAGCAAGAAAAGCCTCTGGATCCTAGCATGCATATAATAAACCCCCATGCAACCACACAACTATTCACCGGGTTGCTGTTTTCTCCTGAGCTGCAATACAACAGTTCAAGAATCACTAAAGGACAAAAGGATAATAAAAGCAAAAGGAGGAACAGCCTGGAATAGCCAAAATAATAGTGGAAAAGAAGAACAAAGTTGAAAGACTCACACTTCCTGATTTCAAAATTTACTACAAAGACACAGCAATCCAAACCGTGTGATACTGGCATAAGGACAGACATAGAACAACGGAAGAGAATTGAGAGTCAAGAAATGAACTCACACGTCAAGGCCAATTGATTATTGACAAGGATACCAAGATCATTCAATGGGGAAAGAACAGTCTCTTCAATAAATGGTGCTGAGACAATGGATATCCACATGCAAAAGAATGAAGCTGGACCCCTATCTCACACCATATTGAAAAATTAACTGAAAATGGATCAATGACATAAATACAAGAGCTTACAACCACAAGACTCTCATAAGAAAACACAGGGGTAAATCTTCATAACCTTGGGTTTGGCAATGGATTCTTATAAACAACAACTAAAGCAAGGGCAATAACAACAAAAGAACAGACAAATTGAACTTCAAAATTAAAAACTTTCTTGCATCAAAAGACATTATCAAGAAAGTGAAAAGACAACCTACAGAATAGGAGAAAGCATCTGCAAGTCATATATCTGATAAGGATAAAGTATCCAGAATATATAAAGAACTTTCACAATTTAACAACAAAAAGGCAATCAACTCACTTAAAAAACGAGTGAAGAACTTGAACAGACATTGCTCCAAAGAAGATATACCAACAAGCACATGTGGCCAGCAAGCACATGAAAAGATGCTCATCATTAGTCATCAAGGATTGCAAATCAAAACCACGTGTGGTACCATTCCACATTCATTAGGATGGCTATAATAAAAAAAAAAAAGGAAAATAAGTGTTGGCAAGAATGTGGAGAAACTGGAACTCTCGTACACTGCTGGCAGGAATGCAAAATGGCGCAGCTACTGTGGAAAATAGTTTTGCCATTCCTCAAAAAGTTAAACGTAGAATTACTATATGACCCAGCAATTCCAATCCTAGGTATATACCCAAAACAATTGAAAAGAAGGACTCAGATACATGTACACACACATTCATGGCAGCACTATTCACAACAGCCAAAAGATGGAGGCAGCCCAAATGTCCATTAATGGATGACTGGATAAACAAATGGTGGTGCATACAATGGACATTATTATTCAGCTATTAAAAGGAATGAAGTACTGATACATCCTATAACATGGATGACTCTTAAAAATATGATGACTAGTGAAAGAAGCCAGAGACAAAGGTGATGTATTGTATGATTTCATTCGTATGAAATATTCGAAATAGGTAAATCCATAAAGACGGAAAGCAGATTGGTGGTTTCCAGGGGCTGGGGAAGGAGAAAATGGGGAGCAACTGCTTAATGGGTATGGGTTTTCTTTGGAGTGATGAAAATATTTTGGAACTAGATAAAGGTGGTGGTTGCACAAGACTGTGAGTGTACCAAATGACACTGAATTGTTCACTTTAAAATGGTTCATTTTTGTTAGGTGAATTTATTTTCAATTAAAAAAAAAAAAGCAGAAGGAAGAAGAGAAGACCACACAGGCAAAGCAGCCTAGGTTTTTAAGTAGGACCAAAGCCCCTGGGAATGACAGAAATGGAGTACCAGGACACTGGTGATGGTGAACACAGATGGAGGGAAGAAGTAGAAATAGTGTGAGCACACGAGAAGGAGGTAGCTGGGATATAGGGATGGTTTTCCTAACTGAAGAGTAGCATCTGTATGCAGTCTAGAATCCACAGAAGTGTCACTTTGTAACAGAGGGCAGAGCACCATTAGGTAGGAGAAGGACCCTAAAGTGAGAACAACCTGGTCCCTGGAGCGTCTCAACGCCAATCCTTTGCAGACTCTTTATTCCTTTACATTTGTACAGAAGAGAGAGCAGAGGGCCACAGAGGAGAAGAAAGAGGCAAGTTAACTAGAAATGAGTTCTGAGCCCCACAAATATCCTTGGGAAAGGAAAATGGGAGTAAACATACTGAGTATTTACAATTAGACAGGTCCTATGTATGCACCATCTCCTTGTAAAGAATTCCAAAAACAAATGAAATAGATTTTACAGATGGCAAAACCAAGGCCTCAGGTTTCAGAGCTCACATTCTTCCTACCCAATTATAATGCACCCAGCAGGGTCAGAAATTATAAAAGTCACCAGGAGCTTCATCCAGTTTTCCAATGAACTAATTGTTGAGGGAAGTGGGTTTGACTTCTATTTTTCTATCAGCTCAGTAAGGGCTCTTTAACATATTTCCAATGAGAGATGATCCAAATTCTAGACCACTGTATTATTATTCAAGGAGTATCAAAACACTACCACTGCATCAGTTCCTTGCTGCTTAGTTTTTTGTAAGAGTATTGCCTTCTCCCAGCCACCTCAATGCTCACTGTAAAACCACACGGCCTCCAGCCACATGGGAAGGGTCAGAAGATCATGTCAACATCTTCACTGGCAGAGCCACTGGAGTCCTTCTCAAACTGCTCTCTTCCTGCTTTTGTGACACTTGATTCCCCCCACAGGCCACAAAATACGGCAGGGAATGAAGCAGCTGATGTGCAAGGTGGTTACGGCCCAAGGTCACTGGCTAGTTCCTCTCCCGGGAGGATTTATTTTAGTCCTCAGGCCTCAGCATGCTGCCCTTTCCCACCTGAGGACAAGAAAGACAAGATCCCTGCTCCTCTTTTCATTTCAAAAAAGTAGTAAGTACTTTTCAAATGCAACTGTTTCCACTGCCTTTCAACACTTGACTGATAAATCAAAAAAATAAAATAAAATAAAAGGACCAGGGAGCTAAATTGGATTTGTTTATTTTTACCTCCCTCTGACAGAAACAGACCAAACAGAACAAACATCTCCATTGCAGGGGGAAAAAATCCATATTTCAGGTCTGGAAAAGATTCAGGAGGCTCAATTCAAAATGGGAGAGTATCGCACATGTGAGGGGACAAGAAATTCTGTCTTTGGAATAAGAAGTTCTTGCTGTCACGACCACAGGGTCCTTGGGAATTGACACACAAAAGCAATTTTAATATCACCATGACTTCAACAGTAGCATACTCACAAGCAACATGTGAAAAGCCCAGTCAAAGAACTAAGAAATATAAGGGCAACAGCCAAAATTTTGTATACTAAACTGCTAGACCTTTTCTAGTTTCTTCAAATCTTTTGGGAAACAAATTGAAACAAATAACATTGCTAATACAAATTTTAAAAGTCTGTATTGAAACTTTTTTTTAGACTGAAAAAGAAGACAAGACTTAAGTATCTGCTAGAGTAGAAAAATGACTTTTTTTCCAAATGAATCTCACCATAATTTTACGGTTAATGCTTTTCTTCTCCAACACTTTATTTTTAAAATAAAGAAAAGTTGATTTTTTTTTTCTTACGGTCAACAACCATATTCCCACCACCCAGCTTTTTTGAATATCTAGCCCTTTATCCATCCCTCTATCCATCCATCAGCTCTTTTTTTAAAAATGTATTTCGCAGTAAATAAGTTGCAGAATTCAATACATTTCACCTCTCAACTCATGCTGCTGGCATTTTAATCATTTCTAGTTGAAGGCTGTGACTTTGCAAGAAGGAGGGAAAGGAAAGTAGGTGAAAGCTCATTATTCACCTAGTTTCAGGGCCCCAGTTGAGGTAAAGACAAAATTCTGGCAAACGATGGAGATCTTCCTACGTAAAGCAGGAAGAACAAGATTTGGCAGAACGCTGACCCTGGCAACTGTTAGGAAAGTTATCTTTCAAAAGTCATGGTGTTCACCCCAAGCCCTTCCTCCCTTCTTCTAATCACCTTGGGAGAAGCCCAGTTCCCCATGGGGACCAAGAAATAGAGCAACAGCCAGCCACCCTAGAAATGGAAAGATTGTGAGAAAAACCTTACAGTTGACCAAGGTGGAGAATTCTCTCTTCTGAAGAGGACATCTCTAGGTGGTAAAGGTGTGCCCCTATGGTAAGAGGAGTAAAGGGTTAGAAAATTCTTCCTTCCCTTTGTTTTTGCTCTTTTCTCTCCCATCACTCAATTCCTCCACAAATCAAGAAAGGGAGGAGAACATTTGAGACTGGGACGTGCCCACCACTTGGGAATGCCGCTAATAGTAAACACCAAGTGAAGATATGAAAAACGGATGGAAGACCAGGGCTGGCCATTCATTACTCAAGCAGAAGAATTTAAATTTTCTTAAAGGCAGCCAGTCCACCTTACCAGATAAAGGAAGAAGAGAGCCATGGTGCAGAAGTGTGCCCAGGAAAGATTGGCATGTTCATGCTAGAGCATTCCCAGAACACGGCTAAAGGAGACAAGATGCATACAGTGGTGGCATTGCAGAAGGTCCCTGTGTATTTCCAACATTCTCTTCATACAATGTGATCTGAACACTCCTCCCACTGAGAGGTGGGCTTTTAAGTCTCCTCCTCTTGAAACTGGGCAGGCTTGTGACTCACCTATAACCACGTAATGTGATGGAAATAATGCAGCATGACTTTCAAGGTCAAGTCATAAAGTGAGGCTGCTTCCACCTAGTCAGCTGGAATAATCACACTGGAACCCACGTAAGCAGCCCAACTGCCTCAAAGCCGCCATACTGTGAGGAAGCCCACAGGTGCCCATGAAGAGAGACCACATGGAGAATTCCTGACACCATATGAAGAGAGAGCAAGCCGAGGCAGCTGCTAGCTGCTCCAGCGTCTTGCCCTTCCGGCTTCAGATGCCATCTGAATGCAACTGCATGCGAGATCCCCAGCCAGAACCGCACGACGGAGCCCTTCCCAAACCCCTCACCCACAGAAACAGGAACAGGTGAAAAGGTGACTGCTGTTGTTTCAAGCCACTACATTTTGGAATGATTTCTGACACAACAATAAATAACTAAAATAGACCCCAGCATACAAACCGGATCATGATGCTATCTCACTTCATACACGGCAAAATCCAAGTCTTTGAATCTGGTCTCTATCTAGCCACTAACTACCTTTCTTTCTTTCTTTTTTGTTTGTGAGGAAGATTAGCCCTGAGCTAACATCTGTTGCCAATCCTCCTCTTTTTGCTGAGGAAGACTGGCCCTGGGCTAACATCCGTGCCCATCTTCCTCTACTTTATATGTGGGATGCCCGCCACAGCATGGCCTGACAAGCGGTGCATTGGTGCGCGCCCAGGATCCGAACCCCTGGCCACCGCAGCGGAGCGCACGCACTTAACCACTACACCCACTAGGCCGGCCCCCACTAACCACCTTTCTGTGTACTTAGTACTCCAGCCTCATCAGTTTACATACAAGTACCCCAACTTTTCTAGAACCTTCTCTCCTAATACACATTACATACATATACACATATATTTTTTCTATTGCTGAAGACGCCCTCCTTTCCTCTTAAAATCTTTCTACGTTTTACCCTTCATTCAAGATTCACTTTCTTCCAAAAAGTGATCCTAGAATTCTGCACTCCTGAAGGTGATCAGTGACATCTTAGCTGCCAAACCGACCATTTTAAGCATAATTCATGCCTACAGGGCACTAAGTTCAAAAATGCAAGGAGCAATGGCTTATCAAGGACAGATTAGCTCACTTTCTTCAGACAATAGTGCCACCTCGTTTCTTTATTGAATATGTTACCAAGCTGAGAGATCCAGGAGCGCTGACACGAAGTCTTATTTCAAAGGAAGTAAACCTCTTACCAGAGGTTTTGTATAAGATTCTAAAGTGCAGTGTCCAATACAGTGCCACTAGCCAAATGATGCTTCTGAGAATTTGAAATATGGCTAGTCTGAATTGAGATTTCTTGTAAGTATAAAATATACACCAGATGAAAAAAATGTAAAATCTCAGTAATGTTTTTATTAATTGCTGAAATGATAATAATTAGGATATGCTGGGATAAATATATTATTAAAAGTAATTTCAACTGTGATCTTGGACTTCCCAGCCTCCAGCTCAGGCTACTATAACAACCTACTGTTTTTTAATTTTTTTAATGAGGCTACAAGAAAATTTAAAATTGCACATGCTGCTCACATGATATTTCTATTGGACCGTACTTTTGTGCCACACTGAACTGAAGGTGCCCCAAGGAAACACCATGTATATTTTCCTAAAAGGTTTGTGAAAAGAAAACACTCTTAAAGGCAAAGGTGAAATATTAGGAAATAAAATTTAAAAGCATGGTTAAAAGAGATGACAATGAAAACTAACAGAGTTAGTATGTATGCTTGGAAATGCTTCTAGCAAGAACAATTGCCAATCATACCATAATACAATATCCCTGCCTCTTTTCTCAGGGCACCTAAATCATTATCCACCATGACATTCACCTAAGGAAAGCTTTGAAATTTCAGATTTTGGGTTTTTTTTATCTCTAATATATGTAGAAATTCTTTTTTTTTTTTTATGTATTTCTTTTTTTTTTTTTTTTTTTGGTGAAGAAGATCAGCCCTTAGCTAACATCCATGCTAATCTTCCACTTTCTGCTGAGGAAGACCGGCTCTGAGCCAACATCTATTACCAAACCTCCTCCTTTTTTTTCCCCCCAAGCCCCAGTAGATAACTGTATGTCATAGTTGCACATCCTTCTAGTTGCTGTATGTGGGACATGGCCTCAGCATGGCCAGAGAAGCGGTGCATCAGTGCGCACCTGGGATCCGAACCCGGGCCACCAGTAGCGGAGCGCGCGCACTTAACCACCAAGCCACGGGGCCGGACTATGTAGAAATTCTACTCATGGAAAATTACCTAGGTGTCTCTCAACACTGCAATCACTTTAAGACTTAGATATTTGAAGCAGTAGCTTATTACCCTCTCAAGGGAAGAAAATGAATTTATACAGCTTCTGAAAGTGTTTAACTTGCAGGAGAAAATGGCCTAAGGGATGAAAAATGTGCTGTAAGAGTGAGGAAGAGAGTGCAATGGCATGTGTCCAGGCAGAGCAGACACTCCAGTGTCCTGTCCAGATACCACCAGGTGCCTTTTAACTGTCCTCTGCGCCTACCGCCAAGCTTTTGTGTGCTTTGCTTCTAAGAGATGGCACCTGCAAATTTCTTAAGAGAAATATCCTTCAACTACTGGAGCTGTTTTACCTACAAATGCAAAGAGTCAAGCGCTCCCAAGTTTACAGGCAGCCTCTCTCCCACCAGCCCACAGCGAATGGCAGACGCAGGAATAGGGAAGCCCAGCTCCCTTGCCTGGAGCAGAAGGAACAGACTCTCAGAAGCAATTGTGCTCCAGAGCTCCCCCAGGGATCAGGCTGAGGTAGGGATATTGCTGGAACCATCCCCTGCTTGGCTTCTTCCCTTTACCTCTCCTTCCCAAACTTGCTAGTTTCTCCTGGGAACGTTGTCTTAACAAAACACTTGTGCAGAAATCCTCATCTCAGGTCTGCTTCTGGGAGCTCAACACAAGACACTTAGCAGGCATGAATGAGCTCTAAGAAAACGTGAAACCAGATTCTTGTTGTTGTTGTATCATGGATAAGAGTTTCTATAACACTTAAGAATTTAAAATAAATGCACTAACCACAGTTTAATAAGCAAGAAGTATCTTTGTTCCTAAAGAGTGTTGCAGCAGCCCCTGAACATAGGTCTTAGACCTAGAAAAAAGAGGCTAATAACTAGAACAACATCTATATCTCCAGGTGTGAGAGAAGTGAGAGTAGCCTGTAATGCTCCAAAGAAGGAGTAAAAAGAAAGAGAATTCAACATTAAAGTTTGGTGAGCTTCATACCTGACACTAATGCTATAAATTCTGTAGAGAATCAATACTTAATAAAGACAATTTCGAATCACTCAGAAAGGAAGAAAGCACCCCCCAACATTAGGTAAATTTTTCAAGAAAGTAGTGTATCTTCCAAACTGAAATACTACAGGGGAGAAGGTATCAAGGGTTGTTTTCTTTCTTTTCATAAAACTTGAAGACAGCCTTTGGTTTGACCAGACTGATACATTTTTCTTTACCAAGAGTCATTCTGAAGCTAGACACATAAGAGTGAGGGTAATTCATCCCCAAATAGTCATTTTACTCTCTATATAAATATTTTCTATTTTAGGAGTTTATTGCCTAACATTGATAAAAAGCTAAGTTGAATGTGACATTAATAAGCAAGATCTAAAATACATCTTATGCCATTACAGGAATTAAAATATATTCTGAATGCCTATTGTGGATGGAATAGGCCTAAGAAAACCTTTAGAACTAAAGTATAGTCCACTGTCAGAATCAGGAGGAAATAAAGCAGGCATTCAGACAAAACCAGAAAAGTTCAAGTTCCAGGGTCCAGATGTTTCTTTTTTTGTGTGTGTGTGAGGAAGATCAGCCCTGAGCTAACATCCATGCCAATCCTCCTCTTTTTGCTGAGGAGGACTGACCCTGAGCTAACATCTATTGCCAATCCTTTTTTTTCCCTTTTTCTCCCCAAGGCCCCAGTAGATAGTTGTATGTCATAGCTGCACATCCTTCTAGTTGCTGTATGTGGGACACAGCCTCAGCATGGCCAGACAAGCGGTGCATCAGTGCATGCCCGGGATCTGAACCCGGGCCGCCAGTAGCGGAGTGCGCACACTTAACCACTAAGCCATGGGGCCGGCCCCTTGATGTTTCTAAGTTTGAGTATGGGAAGACATTATAAAAAAATCAGATTTAAGTTCAATATTTTAAAAAACCTCATAATATAAGATATCCAACAATTGAATGTTGCAGAGCAGAATGTTTTTATTTGTAGGAGAGGATGGAGGGAAATATACAAGAATTCTCTCTTTGCCAGGAGGGCAAGACTAACACAAAGATAGCAATCAACAATCTGGTGACGTGTGGGACACCGGGTCTGATCTGGTTCTATTAGGTGTGGGGATGGAAGAGGAGCCCACACACAACGTTAGTGTCCCAGGACCTGATGCCATCCAAGTCTTTGGAAAATGAAAGGCAAATGGCATTTATACCACTTAGTATAGAGAAATTTCTTCTTGGAACTTAAAATATTTAACAAACAACTTCTAAACTCTGGTGGTCTTTTGGACTCTGGAATCAAATGTTTATTTTCACTAAGCACATAATTGTTCATAGGAACCATTTATATTACAGCCGACGAAAAATGACCTATTTTTTAAGGATAATACAACTATTATACAGAGACAGTGGATCGTCCAGAAAAATGTAAAAAAGAGTAAAAAACAGATGTTGTGTCTATACTGATACAAAGTTGCTAAGAATTATTCAGCCCCCAACTCCAGTTTGCCTGCTAAGACAGGGTTTATGAGTCATCTTTGGGGAGCAGTAAAATATAGTGCATTTGACTAAAAATAAGTAGGAACATTCAATAATAAATCTACTTTTTCGATATTCTTGTGTCATCATTAAATACTGATCACTTGGAGGAGTGTCAGGTAGAGTGATTCTTCCCTCCCCTCACAGAAAGGCCGAAAGAAAATCAGTCACGGAACGTGCCGGAAGATAATGGAGTGTCTGACATGACATGCAACACGGTGAAGAAAATATCATCGATTTTAAATGCCTGGGACCTGGAGTTCACCTATTGGTGAACAGTAAAGTTGCCGGTTATCTTTTTCATGTTATCACTATAAAATGACTTCATGTCCCTTGAAACAAAAAATGATACATAGTCCAAATTTTTTTACTTATAACAGCAATTAGAAAATAGCAGTTTGATAAAGGGCTCAGAAAAGAATAATCTCTCATATTCACTAGGATTTTGGCTCTAGAATAAAGCATTGGCAAGTTATAGTTTATAAATAAAAAGATTTGGCCATAAAAGTTATTTCCGATCCCCATTTTAGCATTTCTTTAAAAGGCTGTAAAAATGGAACTTTAGAGGAACACTGAAAGAATTTATTTACATCATTTCCATAAGTAGCTCCCACAAAACAGAGGGTGGATTCCAGCTGACACTGAGCATAGTTGTGATTTTTCACATCTGTGAGAATCTTCTTAAACAAAATGTGCATAGGATTAGATACAAGTCACATACATTTCTCCTCAGAAAGAACTGCAGAAAACAGCAACTTAAATAATATCTGATGCTTACTAAATGCAAGCAATCCGACCAAAGACAGCATGTAGAAATTCTGGCAAAAGATGAAGTGCCCAAGGTTGGTAGAATGAATAAACTCGAATCTAGAAAATGCCAGGAGGTCAGTGCTCCACTACACGAAGGAAAATGTCTGTGAATCAGTTTTGAGAGGCATTTCAGATAGGACATCCATGTGAATGAAGGGATTCATTTTACAGACTAAAAGTTCTAGAACTCCACAACTAGCAACTCTTAACCACAGCATGCAGAGTACTTACCAGCCGGCTCTGGACCAACTCCTACTGATGTCCGCTTAGTCAAACCACAGCGCTGTCCTCTGTGAAACAAGCAGACACAGAACAGAGAAAAATCAATGTAAAGGACTTTTAGAATTCTCATGGAAAGAAACAGCCCTTTGCACTTCAAAATCAAAATCTGTAATATTTTTTTAAAGACACATTAATAAATTAGTGACATTTCTAAATGAATGACAAAGACACACAGTCATCAAATCAGAAACAGCACTGCTACACTCAGCCTACAGGGTTTATATACTCTCTCTACTAAGCTGCTGATCTACAATTCAATCTCTTAACCTACCAAAATAATTAAGCAGCAATTGAACAACAAGGCTATCCCAAATCTTCTAGAAGTAAATATGATGATCTTTTCCTGATTAATAGTGAAATGTCCTTAGATGAACTGGAAGAAACATTTCAAAAAACAGTAGTGCTGAATAGGAAAGATGTACAAAAGAACTGCATCTATCTACAAAAAGAGTCAATGTTTTTGATGTGTATTTTTGTACTGTCTTTATTAACAAGTTGTTTATGAAGATTCTGGATTTGACATTGGATTTCTGGTTTGGTTGAAATTTAGATTTCAAGTTCTTTCCAAGACTGGTGGGGAGAGGGGAGTGTGGAGTAGTGCCAGATGGTGTCAGAAGGACACAGAAGAGGAAGCCGTCTGTATTTGGAAAGAAGGTAGAGGCAGAAAAACTGGCAATCGAGACAGGGGAAAATGATGTCTGCAAAATTTGAATCGAGATTTTGTGAAGGTCATCAACTACATATGGAGATGTCTACAGTAAGGTCCCGGATAGCACGGTACATGCTCTCAATGCAAGACTGTGTCATAAAAAAGAAAGAAGTGAACCTGGATCTAGATGGACAGGTATGGAAAAAAATTCTCAGGTCACAGTATTAATTTTTAAAAACTCAAGTAGTATAATAATATGTATACTATAAGCCCACTATGTTAAAACAAACCTCAATAATATATGTGTAAATACTCAGATGTGAACATTGTTATATGCAGAGAACATATCTGGAGGGATAACAAGAAACTCTTGAGTGTGGCTGCCTCTGGGGAACTGGTACCGAAGGGAGATAAAAAAGAGCCTTTGCATTTTAACCTAACATTTAACCATTATATAACATTTTACCACAAAACATATTACTTTTATTATTGAAATTGAAAAAGAAAGAGTCCAATTCATCCTAAACTCTATAGAAAGAAACCTTCCATTTTAAATATACAGAATTAGAGAGCCTACAGCATCAGGTACACCTACTTTACTTTACTGATTAAGTGAATATTTACTATGACACAAGATCTAAGGATGAATTGCATTATCATATTTAATCCTTATAAAAACTCTAAAATGTATGTACTTTGATTATTCCCATTTTATAGAAGAGAAAACTGAGAAGTTAGGTGACTATTTAAGAATTACACAGAGCTTGCATTCAAAACCTGGCACCCTGGCCCATGTTTAGTCTCTATGCTACTGTCTCCTCCATGGCATTTACCATATTTTCGTTATTACATTTATATTTGTAATGATGTATTAATGAGACAATTTATTCCATGAAGACAGGCATTGTGTGTGCATTGAAAGCCATTATGTATATCCCCAGCACCTAGCATAGTGCCTAGCACACAGTAGGTGTTCAATAAAGCTCTGATGAATAATTAAGTGGCCTGCCTAGAGCCTGGAAGTTAAACTACATAACTGTTTTATACCTCCTGGGGCTGTGAAACAAGCTGAGTTCCAAAAAATCTCACTGATTAACCACTGACATACCATGCTCCTCGTTTTGAGAAACCACTTGCTGCCCAAGTCATTCTGTAACCAAAGACTCAAAGACTGGACACATATTTTCCCTTTCCTTCTTTAATTCCCTAAGTGACTATCCAGCATAAAACTGATGCATTGTTCCATAAATCTTTCTCATTCTTTTTAGGGCTAGGATATTGCAACACTGGGGAAAGCCAATGTTGAAATACTTAACTACAAAGAAGTGCAGTAGTATAAACAGTTTGTCATTTAGCATCTGGCATATGGTAGGCAAACTATTGTAACTGACTTGGTGTTGTAGTCATATGTGAATCAAGGCCTCAGCCTACCTACTTTTTCATTCTAATATTATTACTCTAGGTGTCGAAGGATATAAATGGGGTCTTTTATAAAGGAGAGACCGTGTGGATGAGTGAGTGTGTGTCTGCGTGTCTGTGTATAGGGCTCTGTGAATCTCTGTTGTATTTGTGTCCCCGTGTGTGCAGCTGGTCTTTCAAAAGAGAAAAGATATTTTTCTGTAACATAGAAGGAAAGCTAATAAATAGTTAGACAAAATCCCCAAATCCCAAATTCTATTAGTGCTAATATAAACAAAAGCTATTTTTCATTCAACAAGGATATCAAGACTATTCATTGAGGAATGATAGTCTATTCAACAAATAGTGCTGGGACAACCGGATATCCACAGACAAAGGGATGAAGGTGGTTCCTACCTCACACCATACTCAAAAATTAGCTCAAAATGGATCACAGATGTAGATATAAGAGTCAAAACAATACAACTCCTCAGAGTAAATTAACATAGGAGTAAATCTTTGTGACCTTGTGTTAGGCAATGGTTTCATAGATATGACACCAAATGCACAAACAATGAAAGGAAAAATGAATAAACTGGACTTTATCAAATTAAAACTTTTGCGCTTCAAAGGTCACCATCAAGAAAGTGAAAAGACAACCCATAAAACAAGAGAAGATGTTTGCAAATCATTTATCTGATAAGGGACTGGTACCCAGAATATATTAAGAACTATCACAACTCAACAATAAAAGGACAAATAACCCAATTTAAAAATGGGTAAATGATGTGAATAGATATTTCTCAAAAAAAGATATATAAATACAAAGAGACGCACAACCATCAGAGAAACGCAAGTCAAAACCACAATAAGATACAACTTCACACCCAGTAGGATAATTATAATCAGAAGAAGATTATAACAAGTGTTAAAGAGAATCTGGAGAAATAGGAACCTTCACACAGTGCTTGTGGGAATATACAATGGTGCAGCCACTTTGGAAAACAGTCTGGCAGTTCCTCAAATGGTTAAACATAGAATTATCTTATGGTCCAGTAATTCCACTCCTAGGTATGTACCCAAGAGAAATGAAAACGTGTCCAAACAAAAAAATTATATGTACTTTTTCATAACAGCATTATTTATAATAGCCAAAGGTAGAAACAATCCCAATGTCTATCAACAACTGAAGAATGGATACACAAAATGTGGTATATATTTGTACAATGGAATATTATTCAGCAATAAAAAGAATGTGACATGGATACATGCGACAACATGGATGAATCTTAAAAAAAAATTATACTAAATGAAAAAAGCAAGTCACAAAAAAACACATATTACATGATTCCATGTTTATGAAATTTCCAGAATAGGAAAATTCACAGAGATAGAAAGCAGATTAGTGGTTATGCAGGACTGGAGGAGCAGGGAAGACGTGGAGTGACTGCTCATGGGTACAGGCTTTGTCTTTGGGGTGATGAAAATGTTCTTAGATTGTGGTAGTGGTTGCACAACTCTGTGAATACACTAAAAACCACTAAATCATACATTTTAAGTGGGTAAATTTTATGCTTCTTATGAAATTATATTTCATTAAAGCAGTTTTTTTAAAAAGGCTGCATTTCAGTGAGTTTGCCAGTGAATATTAGCTGGCTTCTTTCAAAAATGACAAAACACTTATTCACACTCTTCGAGAAAACACAGTAAGTGGTGAATATTTTCATTTTTAGAAGACTTACTACTGTAATTCTCCATGGGGTTCCTTGCGATGGGAAATACACACAACTGTATTTTATTCTCACCAAAGAAGAGTACATGCACAGAACTGCCTCCGAACCATAATCAAGTACCAACATCTCAGAAAAACCACCATTAATAACAGATGCCGCAGTGTTTGAGATACAGTCTTATTTCAAAGCAATAGGGGACTTCAGCCAAGGAGGAGTTTTGATTTCTCAGTGGAGGAAAAAAAACTACTGAAGGGGAGGCTGTCATGGGCCTGAGCTGGCCACATACATGTCCCCATGGTCACCTTTTAAAGTTTGAGCTGGTTGTTAATGTTTAAAAAATGAGGGATTTCATATAAATCTCTGGAACCCCTGCTTCTCTTGGAAATCTGAAAGATTGAGCAACAGACCCAGAGTGCCACAGGTATGCCAGGCACAGCCAAGAGGCCACTGTCCGTTCAAGAAGGCCTGAGTTCTCCAGTTCCCCACAGCCCCCACCCTCCCGATCACTTCCACCCAGAAAACTTCCTCACCTACCCTCTGCTTTCCCTTCCCCCAGCGCTGAGTTAGTGAGCCCTAAATTAAAGGTATAGTCAGTAACTTTTATAACCACGGAAGGAAGGGAATTCACATTCCTATTCTGCACATTTTTCCTTTACTGTCTTGCAATAAATGTCCAGCAAGAGAGCAATTTAGTCATTCCTTTGCCCCTCGCTAAGTCTGAAACTGCCAGTTTGAGAAACTGTTCTAAACTCTGCCCAAAAAAGTTATAGCTCCTGTGTCTTTTACTGTGGCTAACTGGCTCTAAAATGTATAACTGTGGGCTTTTATGGAAGCTTATTATAAGTTACTTATAGATGTTATTTTTTTTCTCTAAATAATGCTAATGGCTTTGCAATTACCCACCTACCTTCTTTTGCCTGGTTTCGCTCGTGTATTGGTTTTCTATGGCTGCACCACTGCCACAAACTTTGTGGCTTAAAAAAACACGTTTATTAGCTCATAGTACTGTACGTCAGAAGTCCAGTATAGTTGCTGGGTTCTCTGTTCAGCATCTTACAAGGCTAAAATCAAGGTGTTTACTAAGCTTCCTTCCTTTCTGGAGGGTCTGAGGAATAATCTACTTCCAAGTTCTAGCAGGTTGTTGGCCAATTTCACTTCCTTGTGGTCACAGGACTGAGGACCTGTTTCCTTGCTGGCTGTCAGCAGGGGGCCACACTCAGCTCCCAGATGCCACCCACACTCCTTGCCACACAGCCCCCGCCATCTTCAAAGCCAGCGGTGGAGAATCTCCCTTACGTGGAATCCCTCTCTCTCTTTGAATCTTTCTTCGGTCCCTTTTAGGGGCTTAGCTGATTAGGACAGGCCAGAGGATAGGCTCTCATTCTTAAAGTCAACTGTACCAGATAACATAACCAAACCACAGGAGCGACATCCCATACAGTCACAGTCTTACGGATCACACAGGGTGTGCACACCAGGGGGCGGGAGTCTTGGGGCCATCTTCGAATTCTGCCTACTATACCTAGTAATTGCTAGCATGCGTTTGTCATCTGCATGCATTTTTCTTCTTAATCTGGGAGCTGAGGTCATGTGACAGGAAAAGCTAACTAGCCAGCAGAGAGGACATATGAAAACAAAAACAGAGAGCATATTTGTAACAATTCTCCCATTCATCACTAGAGTAGTTAATGTTCTTAGGATTCCATTATCTAACCCTAAGAATGCATGTACTCCACCAAATTCCAAATCTATATGAGACGCTTCTCTCCTTTTTAATTTAAACTGAACCTTATGAAACTGGATGTCTGGAAAACCAACATGCTAGAAGGAGGAGGAAGAGCAGAAAAAGACAAAAAACAAACACATACTTAGTACCTAGAAGGACAAAAAATAAAAAGACGAGTGCCCAAATAACACCATGGACTGAAATTTTTAAATTACATTTTCTACGTGGTGTCAACCAATTGAACTGCTTTTTCACTCAACTAACTTGGTTATTTGGAAGTTACACAGAGGCAACATATATATAACCACACTAATATTTAAAGGAAAAGGATAAAGATAATTAAAAACATGTTTAATACACTCACCAGCACATGACAGATTAGTTAATATTTTTTTTACAGAAAAAAAATGAGAATCGTTAAGAAATCTCCTTTCAAAAACATGTTTGGTCAGAGAGCACAACTGTCTGACAGGTTCGGAAGAAGCAAAGTAAGTAATAACAATAATAATAATAACCAATTAATAAGAAATTACCATGTCCAGGTACTAGTCTCAGTGTTTTATGTGTATTAACTCATTAAATCTCACCAAACTCTATAGGTTGAGGACACTGAGGCACACAGTGTCACTTATCCAGAGCCAAGTGGCAAGTAAGCAAAGGAGCATGAATTCAAAGCCTGACGATCTGGCTCCAGGACCCTTCCTCTTAAGAACTGCATCCGCCCGTGCACCCATCTGTGCTTCCATGCTGTGCAACAGGGGCACTTTCTGCACCTATATACAGCACGAGGCGGTGGCCAAGCACAGATGCATTGCACTCGAACTGATTTGGCTCACAGCCAAGGCCAAGGGGTGAGGGAGGGCTGCAGCTCTGCCAACGAGTGTGTTTCTGTAATCTGCATCAAGACACACTAGGGGGCCTGGACCCGTGGCTTAGTCGTTGGGTTCTCGAGCTCCGCTGCGGCGGCCCGGGGTTCACAGGTTCAGATCCTGGACACGGACCGATGCACTGCTTGTCAAGCCGTGCTGTGGCAGCGTCCCATATAAAGTGGAGGAAGATGGACACAGATGTGAGCCCAGGGCCAACCTTCCTCAGCAAAAAAAGGAGGATTGGCAACAGATGTTAGCTCAGGGCTAATCTCTCTCAAAAAAAAAAAAAAAAGAGAGAGAAAGATACCCTATGTACCAGCAACAGCCTTGTCCAAGGAAGCCTATGAAGTCCTCTTAAAAAAGAAAAGAATCTAGGCATTCCTCTACCCCCTATGTCTTTATTTGGAAGAGGAAACAGGAAAAACGTAATTGATTCCTTCTTTCTCTTTTTTACTCCTTCTAAATCCTTATCCATGATCCTAGATTTTGAAATTGAGAGATTATAAACAGATGGGAACAAAGCCGAGTTAACACTAGAAGCAAAGAAGAGAAACCACTGGTTCCCTTTCCTATTGCAGAGAAGAAAGTTAGCCTTCCTCTAACGAATAAGAAAGGAAAAATCTGTAGTTCAATAACCTAGAACCTTTTCCATCAACTCCACCCAGCCAGAGCAGGGGCGGCACGACACCAGGTGCCATCAGCAGCACAGACCCCAAGAAACCCATGCTTAGCAGTTGTAGTAATATTTCACTGGAGGTGGAGTTGGGGTGCAGGGCCCAATATTACATCTTGACATTTGCATTAAAAGCACATTTGCTTCCAACGACTCATTTCCACAACTTAGGTTGGACGAGCCCATGTGTCAGGGGGCATTTACTCTGTGACCTTTCCTGGTACTTGCAAGGCGTGACCAAGGCCTGTTATCATGCCAGGGCCCTCTGCATGAGGAGGTGAGGGACTAGAACTACACTTTAATCAGCCCTCTTTATATTCTCCTATGGTTCCATCTCAGCTCCCATGCCCTGGTGCTCACACAGCAGAAATTACAGAAATATAAATTTATAAATATAATTATATATTTCCAGATTTTAATATATTTTATGTTATACATAATATATTTGTGTATAATATTTTATATCTTATATGTTTATATATTATACATATTTTATATGTTTATTATATTATATATATTTATAAATATAAATATAAATTTTGTCAGGGAAAGCTCCTTTTAATAGGATGCTTTGTGGTGTGGCTTGTTTCGGGTCTTGGTTTTTACAAGGTTTGTTAGAATTTCTCATGCTACATAATTTGACTTAAAATTGCCATGCATTGCTGCCAAAACACTCAAATATATTCGAGATCAGACATAACCCTCAAGGTCCTTGGCTGCCTGTGGTCGTCAGTGATCCCTCAGAACATTCAAGCAGGGTCTTAGTTTCAGAAACCTGGATATATGCCAACCCAGGTAATTATTCTCTGCCTACCTAATTTCCCCAGGCAATTTTAATTGAAAATGGTATTATCCTTTACCTCAGTTCTAATCTGCTCTGACGTGTCCCTGTGTCCTCCTTCTTCCCTCCATCAGAAGCTAACTGAGCTGGTTTCTTTTTGAAGCTTAAATTGAAAAAAATGTTTCTGAATCTCCCAAGAGGGACAATATCAGATAAATATGAGCCATTTAATTAGTCTCAAACCAATGTACTAAATACCACTGGCAGCGGTTGCCAGACACCCCTCCTTGCTGCCCTAACCTTACGAAAAGTTTCTTTTGTGGATAGAAATTGAAGGTGTTCTTACTGAAAAACTGACCAAATAAAAAAAATGGGAGGACGGGAGTGGGAGGGACACTAGAAAATTTTACTCTCCTGGGATGATTTTAAAAGATACTGTTCCCTTGTTCATTTCCAAATAACCTGATTTAGAGTTAGCAGAATAAAAAGCACCATTTAACTCAGAAACGCCTGAAATTCAATGAAAATGCAACAGAAATGTGCTTTTTGCTAACTTCCAACAAACATGTACTTAAACCAGTGCTGTCCAATAGAAATAAAATGAAAGCCACAAATGTGAGATACACATGTAATTTTAAACTTTCTAATAGCAACACTAAAAAAGTAAAAAGAAACATGGACTACTACTCAGCTATAAAGAGGAAAGAACCACTGATACAACAAATCAGATGAATCTCAAGGGAATTTTGCTGAGTGAAAAAAGCTAATCTCAAAAGGTTACACACTATATGATTCCATTTATATGACATTCTTGAAATGACAAAAGTATACAGATGAAGAACAGATGAGTGATTCCCAGGAGTTAGGAGGAGAGGAGGGAAGGAGAGAGGTGTCTATGGCTATAGAAGCATAGCACAAGGGATCCTTGTGATGGACTACTTCTATATTTTGACTGTGGTGGTGGCCACACAAATCTACACAGGTGATTATGTTGTCCAGAACTAAACACATACACAAGTGCACATAAAACTGGTAAAATATGAATAAGGTCAATGGATTGTATCAATGTCAATTTTGTGGCGTGTGTACCCTAGTTTTGTAGCATGGTGCCAGTGGGGAAAACTGGATGAAAGGTATAGGGGATCTCTCTGTACTATATTTCACAACTGTGTGTGAATCTACAATAATCTGAAAATTAAAAGTTAAATAAAATGAATTTAATTTTAATACTATATTTAAACCAGTATATGCAGAATTTTCTCATATGATTGATGTATGTGTAATTGATATAAAAATTGAGATATTTTACATTCTTTTTTTTTTTTTTTGGTATTCTAAGTCTTTGGAATCCAATGTGTAGTTTACACTTTCAGTACATTCCAATTCAAACTAGCCACAAAGTGTTCAATGGCCACGTGTGGCTGTGATTCCCGGTACTGGGCAGCAAAAATACTTCAAACTTAGCCTAATGTCCACTTCCCAATCCCCTCCAGTGGCACATTCCCTGTTACATAAAACATCTTTGCTTACTGGAAGTCTCTTACAGAGCAGGTTCATAGTGAAACCCTTAGAGCTTGCCCAGTCACTGGTAAATATGATCTGTCTGGGGGAGAAAATTCCATCAGTGGTACCAACCTGAATGTGTTTTGGACTATAGTTCTAAGACAAAAATTAATAACTAATCCCTCTTAAATAAACTTCTAGTATCTTCTAAGAAATAATACTTAAGAAGAGTTTCAAGAGCTATAGTATATAGACTGGGTTCAAGGATTAAGATTTTTAACTATTTTTGAACCTTTGTAACTTTTTGTGCTGTTTTTTTTTTTCCCTCTCTCTCTGTTTTCCTATCTCCCTGCGGTGATTAGAAGTAGAATTATTAAAATAAGAAGGCCTTGTGGGTTTGCTCTTGAGAGCCATGAAACTGTGAGACTCAATTTTCCTCCACAGGCAGTCATGGAGGAGAAAGAAACAAGTGATAAGTGTGTGATAGCAGCTTTGAAAAATACATAAAATTAGGCCAAATCTCTTGGGATTCTGAAAAGTAAAATAGGGAGCAGATGACAAGAAGCCCAGGGCTCAATCTCAAAAGACCAGTGCAATCTCCATCCCCCACAGAAAGTGGAAACGAGATGAGAAAACACTATTCCCAAACGGAGCCTTGGGGAGTATAAAGAGAGTGGGTGTTGGGATGAGAGAGACCTATCTTTGAGAATACAAGTCAATTAACCTCTCTTGGACCTAGTTTCGTTGTTTGTAAAGCAGCAAAATTATCTACCTCAGTCATTGTTATGAAATTAAATGGAATAATACATGAAAAGTGCCTATCACTTTCCTGCAATCCGGAGTGGGTGTTCAATTACAGTCTTCTCCCACTCCTTTATTTCTGTACTCAAATAACTATTCATATAGAGAAAATGATCTGTGCAAGTCAAACTAAGAATAGTACCATCAGAAACAAGAGCTGTTGCTCTAGAGTAATGCCAGAGAGAAAAATATTTTATTTTAATCTGTTGTGATTCACTTCTAATCTGCTGGTAGGGAGCTGGTTTCATGATCAATCTAGGTTTATAAAACTCTTGAGACAGCTGTATAGAAGCAGGTATACCCAAGGCAGAAGACCCAAAACAGTCTAGAAAAATGGAAACAGGGCTGATTTCACCAGAGAATCATGACTTCAAGAACCTTTACATATTTACATTCTTCACAAACATAAAATGTATTTTCTAGTCAGCAAGTGAGAATAGAAAAAAAGAGTATGATACAGTTTACAAGAACCACTCAATGCTTGAAGTTCTCATTATGAATTATGTAACTTTGAGACTAGTATTTATGTTTGCCAGACAGTTTTTGGCCACAGACAACTGGTCGACCATCTGTTCTTTGAGAACTTACGTCATGATCCGGCCCACTGGGGCCCAACACACTGGGGTACAGCAATAACTTAGTTTTTATTGATGGAACCAACTCTGCAAACTCTTCAAGGCCCAGACACAGATGCTGATGCCGGGGCCTTGAGACAGGTACCATATGGAATAGATGGGCTGTAAATGCACAGCCTGGCATAATTTGTATGGACAACAGCCTGCTCTAATTCTGTCTCCTGTTCATCTCTATTTGGTTTTACGAAGGAACTACAGCAGCTGATTCACCTACAACTCTAACTTGAAGGACAAGTTCTCGGTCTTTGTCAGCACTGTGCTAGGCTAGTCAGCTGGGAAGGTCCCTCTGAGGATATGAAACAGCTTCTGGAAGAACATGGGAAGGTTTTTTGACACTTACTTCTGACATCAGAGTCCAAGTCCATCATGCTATGAGTACTACCTGAAACAGGACAAAGTCTCTCAAGGAAACCACAGCAACTGAAGTAAAATGAAATGAGGAACTAAGACTCGGATGTGCTCACCCTCCTAGAACATTCAGGCTTTATCCACGCCTGGACTCAAAGGCATAACTGGTTTTCATAATGAAGAGAATTAATTCCCTACTTTTATTTTTCATTCACATATAGTAAAATTCACTCTTCCTGGTATATACAGTTCTGAGTTTTGACAAGTGCATACAGTCAACCACCACACACAATCAAGACATAAAACAGTTCCAGTACCCCCCAGACTCTCTCATGTGGCCCCTTTGTAGTCAGCCCCTCCTCCCAATCCCACACAACCACTAATCTGTGTTCTGTTCCTATAAGGTTGCCCTAAGTGTAAGGAATCATACATTATGTAACCTTTTGAGTCTCGCTCTGCCTTCTTTCACTTAGCATAATGCATTTTCTGAACCACCTATATTGATGTATTCATCAAGAGTTCATTCCTTTTTACTGCTGAGTAGTATTTCATTGTATGGATGTACCACCGTTCGTTTTTTCATTCTCCAGTTCAAGGACCTCTGGGTTGTTTCCAGTTTCTGATGATTATAAATAAAGCTACAATGAATATTAGTGTACAGATTTTGGTGTGAACACAAGTCTTCATTTCACTTAAGGTAAATGCTCAGGAGTGGGATTACTGGGTCATATGTAAGTGCATGTTTAACACTATAAGAAACTGCCAAACTCGCTTCCAAAGTAGTGCACCATTCTGCATTCCCATCAGCAACGTATGGGAATCCCAGTTGTTCTGCAAGTTTACCCACCTGGTACTGTCAGTTTTTTTCTTATTATTATTTTATCCATTCTAATGAGTGTATGGTGATATCTTACTGATTTTAAAATTATGAATCTTTAAGATTTATCAGATTTCAAAAAGTAACATATTTCTATCTTTAAGTCAGTAATACATTATTATCTTCCTTTTGGAGATAAGGCAACAAGCCTAAACAATTAAGTAAATTCACACCCGTTACAACATGCAGAAGATCTTCCGGTTCTAGAAGAAATGTTCCTTCTACAAGTTTGCATGTATGTATCTAACACCTACAAATAATAATAATACATCAATAATAATAATTATTATAACAGATTCCCATTTAACAATAGGAAATAACTCTCTAATACATAACTTTCATTAGTGTAAAAATCATAAATTGTTAATCAAACATGTATATATAGTTGTATATATACTACATACACACACATATTTCATTATAAAAGGCAGTTTGTCAAGCACATTGAAAATTTAAATCTGATCACAAAGGGAGGAGTGCCTAATATATTAGAAAAATTTTACACAAACTTATACCAGAAACATCATATATTTGCATAAATTAATGATCTGATTACAAATGTTAGCTGCTCCTAGAAAGATCTCCATTTTTCACCAACTTATTGACCGTCTGTTCTGTTACTGTTTGTACTTTAAATTAAGAAAACTAAATATATGAGTTAGAATTTTTACCATGTCTGATTTTTTACCACTTTGTTGTAATATGCTAAGGATTATTTTATGCATTCCTTATCTATTCCCATAGATGGAGCAGGAAATTAAATGTCTTGCATGAAAAATAGTTATTTCACTCATTTAACAAATATTTATTTCACTCCTAGCAAGCTGGAGGGGAGTGGTTTCTACTTTAGATAAGGACCTCAGGAGGGGTCTCTTTAATGCAGTAACATGATCAAAGAACTGAGGGAAGTAAAGGAGTAAGCCTTGTGAAGATCTGGAAGAAGAGGATTCCAAGAAGAGGGAATAGCAAGTGCAAAGGCCCTGTGGGGAGTGTGTGTTTTGCAAGATTGAAGAGATCAATGTGGCTGGAGCATAGCAGAGTCAGCAAGAGGGACACTAGAAGGAGATGAAATCTGAAAAAGGGAGCCAGATAATGCAAAGACATTGACTGAATCTGATCCTCAGTTATATGGGAAGTAATTACAGCATTTTAAGTGGTAGAGTTACATAGTCTGACCCAAGTCTTAAAGGAACACTTTGCTATTTGTAGAACTGACTGTAGCAGGACAAGAGTGAAGCAGAGAAACCATCTGACAGGTTACTACAAGAGTCCAGATGGCTTGGTCAATGCTGGTAATAGGTGACATGGGGAAAACTAGACGGATGTAGTACATATTTTGAACACAGAGGCAATAGGATTGGCTGATGGAGCACATGCAGAATGTAAGAAAAAGGAAAGATGTCAAAGTTGAAAACTAGCATCAAAAAGGTTAAAGAAACAAAATCACTTAGTCTGAAAAACAATGAAGAGTTTCATTTCAACAAGGATCTTGGAGAAACTGAAACACAGTAACTGTATCGACTAACTGGAGTCCAATTTTTGAGAGTCAAGAGTGAAGATGGGAAATGGAGACTGCCATTTCCAATAACTAACTTTTGGGACACTTGCTGTCATCAGTCACTGAGGCAGAGTCATTGAGAACCCCGAGTAAAGATCAAAATCAGAATACCATTCTTTCTCTTCAGCCCTTAATGACTTTTATGTAATATATTCCATATCAGCTATTGTAGCTGAGTTTGACAGGAATTATCCACATGAATAGATTAACAACAGATAAACAAGATGATTGAAATGTAAATAGATGAAGATTAATGCAGTGGAGTGCATGAACCAACATTCAGGAAGAGATAAGACTCAAAATAGTAAATTATAATTCCAAAAGTTTCATATACTATATCAATTGTCTGAAATAATAAAAATCTGGACAACCTGGGGTTTAGAATACAAATATTTTTCATTTCTCTCAGAAAGTTAGGATGCTGTCAAGATGAAAATCACTTGTACAAAGATAAACTAATGTTTCCAGACTGATAATAATTTTAAAGAAATTAAAGATGGTTTTGAAGGACTAGAGGGATTGAAATTGAAAATGGCATTGGACAACATTCCACTAGATTTCCATGTTCCCACCATCTAAGATCCAAGGGTGAGAGAAGCAGTCAGTGCTATGGTAACATGTTTCTCAGGACTCCATCAGAGATAGGGACTTTGGAACCAAGTACTCAACATAGTGTCCATTAGGTTTATTCTCATTACTTTACAATAGTGTTTCCCACACCTCACAGTGTTTAATAAATGCTTATTGAATAAATGGAATGTTTCACCACCATTACCCCAGAGAAACTTTAGGATGATCATTAACATATTGGGCAGAGTAGGAAAGTAAACACACCTCCATTTTTATAATCCTTCTTTTCCCAAGGTGGGCCCAAAGTACTTCCCTCGTTATGATTCTGGGGGTACGTAAAGGTGACTTAGTGTTCTAATCCTGAAACCTATAGCATTAAAAGAAACAAACAAACAAAAAAAGAGTAGAGGGGCTGGCCAGGTGGCATAGGGGTTAATTTTGTGTGTTCTGCTTCAGAGGGCCTGGGTTCGCTGGTTCAGATCCTAGGCATGGACCTACTCACCACTCATCAAGCCATGCTGAGGCAGCGACCCACATAGAAGAGCTACCACTCTACAACTATGATATACAACTATGTATTGGGGCTTTGGGGAGAAAAAAGAAAAAAGAGGAAGACTGGCAGCAGATGTTAGCGCAGGGCCAGTATTTGTAAAAAAAAAAAAAAAAAAGAGTAGAGACTACTTTGGAATTTCTCAAGAAAGTTAAAGTACTTCAACATTTAATAATACTCATTAATAGAGTCCCACTGGTAATATATGTCCGTGCCCCCACACCACATTATAGACCAACCATACCTAAGCACATTTGAAATCCTAAAGTTCTCCCATGAAATTACAGGCCACATGATGCTCCTCTCAACTCTGAGGATTCACCAAAGGTAGAATAAGGGTTAAAAAAGCCCTCTACTATTTCCATAGATGGCCTTCAAGAAAGAAATAAAATGTTAAATCAAAATTCGGGAACACAGCAATATGCTGGTGAAAGAATTCATAGGCCGTTCTTCAATTCCGATTTATCAACACACTATCCCCTCTATTCCTCATGATTAGAGTGCAGTGTTAATCGTTCACATCTCTGGAGCTGAGATAACCTAAGGACAAACGAGTGACCAGAAATATCCCATTAATATGACCACTCAGGGCCGGCCCTGTGGCTTAGCGGTTAAGTGCGCGCGCTCCGCTACTGGCGGCCCGAGTTCGGATCCCGGGCGTGCACCGACGCACCGCTTCTCCGGCCATGCTGAGGCCGCGTCCCACATACAGCAACTAGAAGGATGTGCAACTATGACATACAACTATCTACTGGGGCTTTGGGGGGAAAAAAAAAAGGAGGAGGATTGGCAATAGATGTTAGCTCAGAGCCCGTCTTCCTCAGCAAAAAGAGGAGGATTAGCATGGATGTTAGCTCAGGGCTGATCTTCCTAACAAAAAAAAAATATATATATATGACCACTCAGCCACACCACAGTATTCATTCTAAGCTGAAAATCATAACTATTTAATAGCACAAAGCCCTACACTTATTTGCATCTTACAAGACTACAGCAGCTGGCTAAATCATCTTGCCCTTATTTAATTTACCATTCTCTCACATTAGTTCTCCTGCAGAAACAGGACTGCAGGTGCCTTTCAATAACTCACTGACAACTTAGAACCAGAAAGAATAAATTTGCTTTGTTGATTCCCTGTATTCCAGGAAGAAAGAGAACCAGTAATGGTGAAACCATTTACCTGATGCAAGCCTACATTCTTCTCTTTCTTCTATTTTTACAGCAACATAAATAGTGACCAAAAGTATACTATGTGATTTTTCTTTTGTTTCAATATTCTTTTAACTGTGTTTCTTTCAAGAGGGAGGGAGAATATGTTTTGGAGACAGACATCCTTAGATAAAACACTGCTCTTAGATGATAGTTGTCAAATGCTGACTTAGAACTATGTTTATAAATGACGTAAAAACTTTGAGGATATACCCAGAGAGACCTAAGGAGTTTGCCATGGAAATACAGCTAACTTGCAAGATCAGTTCCTTTTGCTGAGAAAGGACACCAGAACTCAGGTCAGGAAGCTCCCCTAAGCCAGTACAAGGTTTGGTTTTGTTTCTGTTTGGGGACAGGAGAGTTTGATGATTTAAACTTCTCCAGGCAATTCCTGTACAGGTCCTAGTGCAGTCTAGACCATCGCTGTTTAATAGAAATAAAATGGGAGCCACATGTGTCATTTAAAATTTTCTAGTTGCCACGTTAGAAAAGTAAAAACAGGTCAAATTAATTTTAATAATATATATTCTTTAACTCAATGTATCTAATATACTATCATTTTAACAAGTATTCCATGTACAAAAATTATTAAGGAGATATTTTACTTTTTTTTTCATACTAAGTCTTTGAAATCCAGTGTATATTTTACACTTTCAAGAATATCCCAACATAGACTGGCCACGTGTGGAGAGCTCAACAGCCAAGTGTGGTGAGTGGAGTGGCTCCTGTATTGCACAGCACAGGACATAGGGCAGGTCCTAGAGAAAATCTGAGGATAGTCAATGAAAATCTGATGGATAGTCAATGAGTTGCGAGTTGGCAATAGCAAAAATTCTCTCTTACTAGGTGACGGGAAGAAAAATAATTAGAGGCTCATATAGTCCTTGGCCTGGAAGCACCTAGAAATTCTGTAAGTTACTATAACACTCAGAACTTAACTCTGCTCTAATAGTCCCTCTTATTTCACCCATTACCTCAATGTGCCAAGAGCTCTGTAAGTAAATTATTTTGTCCCATTTGTGAAAAATATTAATTTACCAGTTGTCCTACTACTCTAAGCATCTTGCTTTCTTGCCATCTTGTATTCTCTATGAGCTCTGTTCTTTGTTGCTATACCCAATTGATGAAATTCAAATTTAAACTCAGTTCAGAACTCCAGCTCTCCTCTTGAAATCTAATCATGAGCTATGTCTCAAGATATCTTTCTAAGGTAACTCCTCCACTTACTGAAAACCTATCTACCAAATATTCTGCTAGATACTTCATGAACATCATCTCCAACCCACCAAAGGTAGGCATTATTACCCTTATTAGTAAACTGATGCTAGAAGAAGGCAATAATCTGCTCAAGGTCACAGGAGTAGTTCTGTCCAGCCCTCACCTCCATGACTTTCGACAACCCTCTTTGCTTTGATTTAACAATAACAGCCAGTGTCCTTTTATTCCTAAATCGCCCACCCCAATGTAAGCATCTTTGCATAGGCTGAATTCTGAACACCAATTTCTACATTATTCTTCTGGGTACAAAAACCAGCAAGAAAATAAGAACCATCTGTCACTATTGCGCTTGCAAGAAGCAGAGGGAAACTTTTCTCCATCCCAAGTCCAAGATAAAGAAATTCACTGAGTACCACCCACATTATACAATCCTCCCACCCAGGGGTCCATTTACAGGCCCAACAGTCATTTTAATTGCAAATTGAAGGTCACTCCTGATAATAAGGCCCTCCTCTTCCATTCTCAGGGCATTCTTGTCCCCAAAGTCATTAGTCCAAACTTGTTTCAATTGCTTTTGAATTGTCCGCATACAGATTCCTCTGTGGGGACTGCTGCTATTCCAAGCTTCTGCTCCCCTTGCCCCCTGTTGCTAAGGAGAAGAGACTTCTGCCTTTGTCATTACTACTTGAAATTCTTGTGTGACCGCTACCAGCCCTTTCCTTAACATCAAGAGCCCCTTACCACTCCAAACTGTAACCTCTGCCTTTTGCCCCCCTGAGCCAAGCTCAGCAGCTTCCATTTGAACTCAAAACAGCAGGGCCGGCCCCGTGGCTTAGCGGTTAAGTGCGCGAGCTCCACTGCTGGCGGCCCGGGGTTCGGATCCCGAGCACGCACCGACGCACCGCTTCTCCGGCCGTGCTGAGGCCGCGTCCCACATACAGCAACTAGAAGGACGTGCAACTATGACATACAACTATCTACTGGGGCTTTGGGGGGAAAAAAAGGCAGGGGAGGATTGGCAATAGATGTTAGCACAGAGCCGGTCTTCCTCAGCAAAAAGAGGAGGATTAGCATGGATGTTAGCTCAGGGCTGATCTTCCTCACACACACAAAAATAATAATAATGAAGTCAAAACAGCTGATGCCTTCTATCATGACTGCAAATTCAGTTACTTCAGGGCCCTCCAAGCTTCAAGGAACCCTCCCTGGATAATTGTGGGTTTCAGGCACAGAAGCAGCAGTTTAGATGTTCTCAAAACAGACTAAAAAAGTCAGGAACATCTTCCTTCACCACAGTGCTCTATTTCATCTGATTCTGGGAAGATAGCCACTCAGTAGTCATATCAGTATGAAAACGGTTTTCTGCATCAGAAAAATTTTCAGGCTAACTCTATCTCCAAAATCTCCTTTTTTCCAAAGCAGTCAACCCCTCCCCCAGGCACAGCTTTGCCCTACAGCCTAGCAAGATGGATCCTAACGCAAGTTATCCAAGACCTGCTTCCTCAAAGGGTGCCCGTGGACCAGCAGCATCACACCAGCTGGAAGCTTGTTAGAAATGCAGAATCTGCATTTTGACACGATCCCAGGTGACTCATGCTCACATTCAAGTGTGAGAAGCCCAGTTCAAGACACAGCTGAAAAAAATCTGACTATGATTTCATAAATAACTGGACAGTTGACGCAAATTGCAATTTTTCATTTAATTTCCATTATGCTAGGGATTGTTGGGTTTTGTTGATAGGTCTGTTTTTCTAACCTAAAACTGGACTGAAAATAAAATAGTTTCCAGAGGAAACCCAACTTTCTTAATGTGGTCCTAGAATCCTGCCATCTCTTCACTTACTGAAGTGAAAATTTATACTCTGACAACTTTGTTTACGTGCATAGAGAGAGACGTGAACTACTAAAAGACTTTTGCAACTAAGCTCGAGGACAACGCACGGAATAATTGCCAAACAAGCAAGCAAGCAAATATATCCTCATAATTAATAAGCCCTACGAATTTTCCTTTCACGATCACTACAAATTCTATTAGGATGATTTATGAGAGATACAGTTTTATTAAATAACTCCATCAATTAGAAATGAAGTAAGGAAATGAAAAGTACGTTGACTTTAAATAAAGCTATATAAAACTATGTTTATGAGAAAATGCAGCTAAAATTTCCTGAGTTCACCCTTCAGCAGTTTTGTGGTAGAGGTATATTTGTAAAATATAAGCATTTTAATAATAATGCCTATATATTGATTACACAAAGTAAGTCATCTTGGAGTCAATTTATCATAAACATTTTCTCATGAACAACACTCTCCACCTTGTTGTTCCAACAAATGAATGAGAATCATTTTTTCTACTGTGAAAATTTATATTTTACTTCACAATCCTACTACAGGCAGTTATGTTTTTCACTTATTAACATTCAGTTGTTTAAAAACATGAAGAAATGTCAAGTTAACAATGAACATACATAAAAAGAGTAATACACAGCTTTCCCTACTTTAAAAAGCAATTCATGCTTAAGGACACTGTTTTCCACACTTTAAAGAAGAAAATAATTTTGCTTTTTAAAATTTTAATATTCTGATTATTAAAGGTCTATGGCTGAGAAACCCTACAATATAAATGAAAAGATGCAACAACATTCAAAAAAGAGATTGTTAAGAATGCCAGCAAATCTATGACAAATACTACCTCAACGTTACGTCTCCACAAATATAAACAAAACTCCCAAAGATCACAATATATTTTCATCTTCTGTCTATTACGTATTCTATATCATTTTAGAATTCTGTTTTTATTGATGGATGCATCCCATTATTGAAAGGAGAAAAAGAAAAGATACATTCAGCCGCCATTTTATCACACTGGACAAACTATAGATGGAAGCGGCCTCTTATTGCAGCTGCTATAAGCAGGTCAATTGGCCCCTGGTCCTTCGTTTCTCTCTCCATGGGGAGAGGACACAGAATGAGGGACCCATGGGGTCCTTCAGATCCACCAAGCTGGCTCAGTGAACCGCAGCAAGAGAGCTGACCAGGGTGTCAACTCCACCAGGACGACGGGGACCACGCTTGTAGAATCCCCAGTGCCTAGCACAGCCACTCAGGTCATCTCTGTTTACAGAACCTCCCAGGCCCTCCCCTGCTGGCATCTCATGTAACTCTGCTCCACAGCGGCCCATTTGCTCCTCTGCAGTCTAAGCGGGAGCACTGCTCTGCCTCCTTCTCAGCCCAAGCGCTCAAGGCAGGGTTAGGCTGGCGGGGCGGGAAAGCCACGGGCAGAGCCTTTGTCTGTGTGGATACTGCTCCTAAGTCAGATGCTCATAACTCAGCCGCCATAGTCTAGATGCAGCGAGCCAAGTGAGCAAAGCTTCCCTGAGAAGGGGATGAGGAATCTGGTGAATCCTTTCATTACAAATAAAAAAACCCAAAATCTCGGCTGCAACACAGTGAGGGATAAAAGAAAAGCAGTTCAAATGTAAATGTTAAGGTCAAATGAGGAATGCATCAGGCACTCCCCCTCAGGGATCACACACTCGCCACTTGCCCTGGCACAGCAAGGGGGAAGAGGGAGTGTGCCCGAGGAAGCACTGAAAAGACAGCAGTGCCGCAAAAGGACCCAGCAGATCACGGTGCAAGACTGAGGTGACAGGAGGAGCTAAGACCAAATGGCCCTGAGAAGGGAGAAGGGGAGGCAAAGACCCACTGTCATGAACAGGAGCTGAGAAGCAGGGGCCCTCAGAGCCAAGAAAAATCAAGAGCTGTGGACTTAGGCAGGAATGTGGAGCCAAGGCTGGATGAGGCTGCTCAGCTGGGTATATGCACCATTGTCCTAATAGAGCACATTCAGCTTGTCCTCCTTTCAAGAAAGTCTAGATCTCTTGAACTCTGAATTCCAAGGGGTCAGCATCATTTCCCTGCTTCAACTCTCTGCCCAGCCCCCCCACCCCCGCCGCAGTCTGTTCTCCACCCAGAAAGCAGAACTATTGTTTTTAAAACATAAATCTGCTCATGCCATTCCTCTGTTCAGAATTCTCCAACAGATTCTCGATACACTCTGAATACGATGCCGAGTCCTTACTTCGTCCCAGGGGACTCTGTTTACCTCATTCCCTACCTCCCTTCCCTTTGATGATTCCACACCACCCAATCTAGCCTCCTTGCCCTTCCACAAACCCCCACACAAGCTCCTGTTTAAGGGTCTTTGCACTTGCTATTCCTCTGCCTTGGATATTTATGTGACTCTCTTACTTTGTTCACGTCTCTGCTCAAATGTCACCTCTTCAGAAAGGCCTCCTCTACCAACCTATACAAAATGGTGGCCTCAACTTCCATCACTCTGCATCTCCTGCCCTTATACTCATTCACCTTGTGCTCACCCACAGCTTCTACTGCAAAAGTGCTTGTGACTCCTTGCCAAAAAGCTTTCCCTGGGCCAAGAGACATACTCATGCTTGCACAGAGGGGCAGGTCAGAAATGCCCCGGGGCAGCCCTCAACCAAAGAGATGGGAGTTAGTGGATAAATAATCAGCCTCACATCCTTCTATGGGACAATTCTGAGGCCTGTTTATACTATCTTCCAGAGGTCTCCAGCAGGATTGTGCCCTGGTTGCCCACAGGGGGCACCTGCCTGATGACACAGCTTTTATTGGCTTCCTTCATTTGTCTTACATCTCTACTCTCCTGCCAGTATTTCCTCGGATCATCTCTCCAATAAAGCACTAGCACTCAAATCTTTGCCACAGCATCTGCTTCACAGGGAACTCAAATTAAGACACCACCCATCCCCTCCTCCTAGCACAGTGCCCAGCACATAGTAGCTACCCATATATTTGTTGAATGAATGAATGAATGAACTGACATAGTTAACCTTCACCTTGGCGATGCTGCTGATAAGAAGCATTTTATGTCTCATCTGAAAAATTGCTTTACATACAGACATTTAGCCCTTGTTTCAGCTAGAACACAGACTCTGAGAAGGACCTGGAATCCATATAGTTTCCTTTTGAGCAACAGTGCTACATATGAGAGCCATTCCTCTGCTGACATCCCAGAATGGGTCTTTTATCTAGAAATATGTTCCTTCTCTTAACTCAATAGATAGATGCTCCATCTCTTGAACCCTAAACTACAGCATATAAAGAATGAGCCCAAGAGTACCATTAAAAGTCACTCCTAAATGCCCACCAGACACAAAATCCTTGCACCTCTGTAGCTTCCCCAGGAAGCTCTCAAGTCAAGAACTGGGGCCAGCTCTTAGGATGAGGACCAGCTACATAACACGCAGGGCCCACTGCCAAAGGAAAACACAGGGTCCCTTGTTATTAAGAATATCAAGATGATGACAGCAGACAGTATTAAATCAAACACAGAGCCCTTCTGAGTCCAGGGCGCTGCACAGGTCACACCCATGAGGCCTGCCCTGCCAAGAACTCATCACGGATAAACTATCAGAGACCTCCTAAGACAGCTCCCTTGGCATTGATTATTCTCAGAGAAAAGAGAAACAGCAGTGTTCTGTTTTATTTTAGGTTAAGCCGCCACAAGACTACACAACTTGTTAACAGCAGAGGCCTGTGGGCAGCTCTCCAGAGCAGTTCAGCTCACATCACCTTCAGACTTCCCAAACACCCACAGAATCAATCACAGCACACAGCTCCCCGCTGCCTGCTCAATGGTTCGAACCACCGACAACTCCGGGGTTGCAATTACTCTGTTGAGTCCCACAGTTTAAACACAGAATTATGTAACTGAAAGAGACAGAGAACCTGCTTTTAGATGCCAGAGGATGCAAAGATCTCAGGATCTATTTCAAGAAAATCCATTCATCACTCATGGGTTGGAGGGGAGGGGGCATAGATAAAAGGTCAGAAGGGTTTGGCAGAAAAACGAAAGGGGAACAAAATGGCCTGCTAGTGTCACACCTAAGCTTCAGGGACATGTATATTTGAGGGAACATACAGATCGAGGTAATGCTAGGGCACAGCTGTGACTACAGTAGACCTGTAGAAATACATCCAAAATGGGAAAATGGTTTAAGGACACTTATACTTGTGAGATGCTTAACATGTTTTAGGGGGAGGAGGAGAAGCAGTCTACTAATGTTTATTGTAGATCCCCACGAGGGGCAGCCAGGATGAGTTTTCAAGCACAAATGACCACAGGACCTTTGAGTGGCCAGGCAACGGGTAGGGCCAAGGCTCAACAGGACAGACTTTTCTTAAATGGTGACTCAGAGCACAATTAAAATCCAATTAACCACAAACCCTACCTCCTGATACGCCAGGTGATTGGTTTTCTACACAAAATCCTTTCCAAAGTTTTTGTTTTCAATCCTGCTATAAAGTGCAAAAGAAATGACTGACTCCATTTGATATGTTAGTATTTAGCAGAATTTCATTTCATGAAAAATTACTCTACTGAATTAACCTCTGCAGGGCATATGATACTGGACCATGACTTCATGTTGGGGACTTCTGGAGCATACAACATCACTCTAAAGTGTATCAAGGAGCAGGAGGTTAGTAGTCAGACATTTCTGGATTGAAACCCTGATTCTGTTCTGCACAGGTTGTGTGACTTCGGGCATTCACTAACTTTCCTGTGCTTCAGTGTCCTTTTATGGTCAAAGGAGAGAGTACCCACCTCTCAGCAGTGTTGTAAGGGGGAAATCAGAGAATGGTCAAGGTTCTCAAATAGAACACGTTCAGACCAAACTCTAGATGTCCCCCAGAAACCTGTGTCTCATGTGTAAAATCTGTGCTCACGCCCATATCCTTGTAAACACAATTTCTGATCTGTCACAAATCCTGATGGCTCGTCATTCAAAATATCCCAAATCTGATCACTCCTCACCAGCTCCAGCCCAGCCTAGTCTGGTTCCAGGCACTCTTACCTCCCACCTGGACCTTTGCCAACTTCCTCTCTGGCTTCCCTGCTCTCTCCTAAGTCCCCCTTCAATTTATCCTCAACACAGCAGACTGAGGAGTCTTATTAAAATGAAAAAAACACTCTGAATAACAAAGTACTTACTTTCGTCTAAAGCGATGGTTCTCAACTGGGTGTGACTTTGCACCTCAGAGGACATTTGGCACATTTTTAATTGTCACAACTTGGAAGGGGGGGTGCTACTGGCACCTAGTGGGTAGAGTCTAGGGATACTGTTAAACATCCTACAATGCACAGGACAGTCCCCCACAACGAAGAATTATCCAGCCCAGAATGTCAGTAGCGCTGAAGTGGTCTGAACCCCCTCTAGCTCCACCTCTGAACTCATCTACTCCTCTTCCCCCACCCTCTCTATATTGCAGAACAGTATGCTTGCTGTTCCTTGCACTTGACGAGGCACTCCTACACAGAGGCAACGTTCTCTCTGCCTGGAATGTTCTTCCTATAGATTCCATAGGTCTTGTTATTTCACCACCTTCAGGCCTCTGTCAATCACCTTATTTTTAGGTGCAATTCCCCTCACTCCAGCCCTGGCATTCTCCGTCCCCCTTTGTTCCACAGCACTTATCACTATCTGGCACACTTGTCATTTTACTTCATTTCTGTCTTCTTCCCCCCCCCTGGAATGTAAGCTCCCTGAATATGGGGACTTTTGTCTGATTTATTTATATTACGTACCCAGCACATAGGAGGCATGCAATAAATATGTGCTGAAATGAATGTATGAATATTACCTTGTAGATGTACCTGAATTGTGTCTGGGAGAAAGCTTCTAGTTTGAGCAAGTGTGAAAAAGTATGTATTTATATTACCAAGGCCATATTCATAATTCGTTTTGTATTAAAACAGAGAGATCTGTAAGAATAATTCCCAATGGACTCCACAATGCTATCATGACAAATGCATGGAGGGTAGTGAAGGGAGCCTAGACTACGCACCCTTGAAACTTCTTTCAATCACAATTCATACATGTGAAGGGTTAAACTACTGGATGATGTTTGTCTGTGGTAACTGTAGTTTTCCAAACTAAAAATCAGTGTGCGTTCTTGGAAAAATGCAACTATATTTATGGAAGATAAAGGGATAGAATATTTAAAAATTAGGACAGTTCTAGAAACTCTAAACAACTTTTTTATTTTCAGAGTCCCTTCAATCAGTAACATTCCATGGTTCTTTGAAATATTTACTGAGCCCATACACAGCAATGTATTACACACAAAGTTGATAGAACAATACAGAACACACAGTCCTTGCCTTCAGAGGGTTTACAGTCTGGCACGGAAGTTGAGACAGTTGTGCTGTTGAACTGAACCGAAGCACACCATGACAGCAGAAGGCAGACTGGTTTCCATGTTAAAGAGGAACAGAGAAAGTGTAATTGGGGTCCTCAGCACATGGAGGGGCAGGGAAGGTTTGGAGCAGGATGTGGCCCTGGTGTTTCCTGGAGAGCCAGCATGGGGAGGGCATGGCTGTGTTCTGCAAGTGACAAGTCTTCCCATTTGGCTGGAACAAAGGTCACCTGTACGGAAGTGGTAGGAAGCAAGTAAAAGGGTCACTGAGGCCAGAGCACAGAGGGCTGAGTGCCCAGGGCAACTGGCTCGGGTTCAATTTGAAAGGACAGGCAGACAGCTGACACACACAGCTCAGAGGCAGCAGTGATGGTTTTACTTCTTTGGGTTTTCCTGTACCCTCCCAGAAGGCAGCATGGCTGGAAGGAAACCAACTGATTTAGATATGCAGGTTGGGAAGAGAAGCATAAGATAACTACATAATTCTAGCTAAACGCAGAAGGAACCTGGCCAAGAGAGAAGAGAGCAGGTCTGTGCAAAGGGGGCCAGAATCATCCCGTAGGAAGCAAGAGAGAGGCAGCTGCTAACCTGACAGAGTTTTCCCACACCCAGAAGACACACAAATGGTCAGACAGGAAGGAGAGAAAAGTGAGCTCAATGGACGCCATGACCTCAGGGACTATTCAAGCCATTTCATAAAATTACAATGCCCAACGTTTTTATTCGGTTTATCAGTTGGTTTCAGAGAAGTCAAATCAAAGGTACACGATTATTTTCCATAGATGTTAGAGTGGCCCTTTCCTGAAAAGAGCCTCACCCCAATCAAAACCTCTAAAAATCAGATGGAAGTTTCTAGATTGTGTTGGCTGAGGCTAATCTGTTATTAACAGAATAAAACAATCAGAATGGGTTATAACAAATATATATTTTTTAAACTTTCTTTTGACTTATCTCATTAGCGGATACGTAAACTGTGAAGTCAGAAACCAATACGGTATGAAATGGCTTTAAGATTGGTTAAATCTGATTTCAGAAAGGAGGTGCCTGTGGTTAAGGGACAATGAGGGCCCATCCATCACCCTTGCACGAGCATTCATTTATCTGACAGATACTTACTGAGCTCCTACTCTATGTGATCAGGCACAATTCAAGGTGCTTGGGACAAACCAGTAAACAAACAACAGCCACCTCCCATCATAACATACATTCTAGAGATGGGAGAGGGAGTAAATGCTAAACCAATAGTTAGATTATATAATAAGTTGAAAGGTGGTGAGTGTCATGGGAAAAAAAACAGAGAATACAGTAGGAGTTGACAAGAAGGGAAGCAAAGACTTGAAGGAGGTGAGGGAATTACCATGTAGGTAAGTGGGGGAAGGAAGAGCATCACTGAGCGAGGAAAGAGCTGAGGCAAAGACCCTCAGATGAGTGCAGGCCTGTGTGTTCAAGAACAGCCAGGAGGCCAGTGTGGCTGAGCAGAGGGAGCTAGAGAAGAGGTAATGGAGGTAAAAGGGGTCAGATCATACAGGTCTGGGAGGCCATGGTCAAGATCTGGCTTGCACTTGGAGTAAGTTGAAGACCCACTGGACGATTCTGGGCAGGGAGGGACAGGGTCTGGCTTATGCTTAACAGGTCACTCCGGCTGCTGAGTGGAGAACAGACTACAGAGCAGACCAGCCCGGAAGAAAAGAGACCAGGAATCCAGGGGAAGGAGAACATGGCTCAGACCAGGGTGGCAGTGATGGAAGTGGTGAAAAGAAGGTGGGTACATTCTGAAGGCAGAGCAGACAGGATTTACCAACACACTACGTGTGGGTGTGAGAGAAAGAAAGGAGTCAAGGATGATTCTAAGAACAAGACTGAATAACATGCCCTTGCTAAACTTCAGTATAAATACCAAAAAAATCTTTACAAAAGGTTATCATTCAGACAAACACTAGGTTTCAATTTAGCACTTGCTATTTAATAGGGGATTCCATTCTAGGAAGTTTGCCCACAAAGAAGCAAAGTATTCATGGGCAGCAAGTCTCACGTGAGTGTGGTTCTGTTCCAACAGAAAAACTAGAGTGGTGTGCAGTAGGGCAGGCATTACATAAATTAACATGTGTGACTGTCAAGACACTGTTTTTTCCAATAAAAGCAGGGCCTAGAGATATGTGTTATATGTATGCAACAATACATAAAAGTAGCTTACAGCCGTAAATCAGTCTGTAGTGGCAATATTTTACTTCTTTAGAAGTCCACTAGTTGTATAAAAATGTTGTTTCCTAATCATAAGAATGGGGGGGGGGGTGTTATTTGAGGCAGGATGCTGGACTAGGACCCTTGAATGCTTTCTTTTGATAGTAATTTAAATTTCAAAATACAACATAAAACCCATGGTCACAGTTCTGTTACCGATCTGAATCCTTTTCAGAACTAAAGAAACTATGGATGGTTTCCCAAATATAGCACATTCAATGACATCATGACATGGTATCCACCATGCTGGGAGTGTTTCATCTAGAGCTTTAAAGAAAGTGCTTTCTAAGGTGAAGAAAACCACTTTGAGCTCATTCTGAGCCAAACAAAGCAAACTGCTTCAATGAAATAAGAAAAAGCAAACTGAAATAAAGCCAAGAAAGAAGATAAAGGGTGTTGATCCCTTTTACATTTTTTTCCATTGCCACAATACCAGTATGATCATCTTTGCTCAAAGATTGTCTTCAAAATCACTGCAGAAGGTGCTCAGAGTTTAAAAGTCACTGGAATAGGATGTCTTCTACCTTCAACTTCATTCCTTCTTTGAAAGTTCCCATATTCTAGCACATTCCAGTTGGTTTAGTTTTTTTAAATCAATTTTGCCTCTTTTAAAGGAAACGCAGGAAAACAAAATCTGAACTTGCAAAAATGATAGAGCAGGGAGGGTAGTTCTTGTTGAGGTAGATTCCTCAGTTTATTAATATATTTACTACAGAGTAATAGCCTCTTAGAGTAATCTACTTGTATCTAGATAGAAAGACCAAGGGTATAAATATATTAGAATGAACCATATGAAATTATTAATATTCAACCATTTTGACCAACAAAAACATCAATTTCATGTGGTTTAATCTAAGGCTTACCAGTAATAAATCAAGATGTCCCATTTGAAATTAAGATAATGTTTCTCAGTAATACACACAAACAAGAAAGTCTGATTCCATTTTCCCTAATTCAATTTGCATACAATTTTAAACGTCTGTATACAATATTTCCAAAAACCATAAAAAGCAATTAAAACATTACTCATCACTCTCTAATTACAATTATAAACAAGAGAACTTAAAAATAATGATAAATTAGATTAGACCAACCTTCTTATCTACATAAGTGTCTCTAGCTTGATGGTCCCTTTTGGTATTGCTCTAAAACTTAATTTTAAAAATCCAGCAGAACTTTCTTCTCTCTTACCTGTGGTCACGGGAAAGAATTTCTACCTCCTCTGAGGTATCACAATGCTTTCCCCACGCTACCTGCTCTATCTCGTTTTATTAGAGTCTCCTCCTCCACCTTGTTCTGAAGAAGCCCCAACAGCCCATTCATTACTTTATCCTCCACAGCACTAACTGAAGGAGGGAAGCAAATGTGGCCAAAGAAAATGCTTCCTGCCACTGTGTCGTTGGAGGTGGGCTCAGTGATCCAACCTGGAGTTACCCCGTTACCCGCAGGGGCATCTTCGCCAGGACATGGGATGGGTGAGTCCCCAGCCCCACTGGGCTGTAAGAGGCATTTGGGCTGGAGAGTAGAGAAAACTCGCGAGACCACTTGTGTGTAGACAACATCCTCCAGAGACAGGAGAGGTTGTGAACTGTGTTCTCACTGCAATTTAATAGGCGCACACAGATTCCTCCTCGTTTGTGAGGCAGAGCAGTTTGACTCCCTGGCCCCTGAAGAAAGGCATGTTGGGTCCTGAAGTCCCCACTGAGTGAAAGCTTCAGGTCCCATGGAACATATTCTTCCTCGTAAATATGATTTGAAATGAGCTATTAAATGTGACTAAAACTGAGTGGTTATTTTTTACTTTTCTGTCACAGGTACCCCCAAACTGTTCCCCCTGATGATGCCTCAGAGCACAGACAAGATTCGGGTGTGACAGCTGAGCAAGGAGAGCTACATCCAGCAGCTCCTCACCTCTCACCAGCGGAGGGACAGGGGTTTAGCGCTAGGTGACCAACAAAGTCCTAGTTTAGAAACTGAAAATCCCATGTCCCAGGAGCTTCCCTGTCCCAGGCAAACTGGGATGGTTGGTCGCCCTGAAATAAGGCTCATTTCCCAGGCTATGAAAAGCCAGCTCCACGTCTCTCAATCTCTACCTCTGCCAGTAGCTTTCTGTCACTCGATATTATGGCCAAGCTGGTAAATCGCCCAAGTATGCATTCAATAAATACCACAGATACATCTTCTGTAACAACCCACGGGGTACAGAGGCACAGTCCTGGGTTAGAGCCACGGATGATTGGGCAAATTCCCACCAGCTTTCACTTATAGACAAAAAAGGAAGAAGAAGCCCTCCTTAAGTACTTCGTCCTAGCCTAACGGCCCAGCCAACTTGAAAGAGTTCCTTTAACTGTGAGAGACGCAGATGCAGGTGACTGATATCATAAGGATGAGAAAGAACCATTCACCCTTTACTCACATGAAGTGGGATGAAGCAAGAGCCAGCCACCAACTCCAAGCAGAGCTCAAAACTGAATGACTTTTAAAGACAAAGAAAATCAACTCTTCAACAAGGTAGTTTTTATTGCCGTAAAACTCCAGCTAATGATGGATTCATTTATACAAAATATATTTTTTGAACATTTACCCTGGGCCAGGCTATGGGTGAGATGCTGTGGAAAAAGAACAACAAAACAAAGACCCCCCCCATCACTGTTTTCATGACTATTCTTTTTTTGTGTGTCTGAGAGGAAGATCAGCCCTGTGCTAACATCTGCCAATCTTTCTCTTTTTTTGCTGAGGAAGACTGGCCCTGGGCTAACGTCCATGCCCATCTTCCTCCACTTTATGTGCGATGCTGCCACAGCATGGTTTGCCAAGCAGTGAGCTGGTGTGCGCGCACTTAACTGCTTGCGCCACCGGGCCGGCCCCTCATGACTATTCTTAAAATTGATTACTCACTCTGCTCTTCCTTTCCTCAAAATCATTTCAGGAAGTGAGCCCAAGATTTGAAAGTATATCCGAAGTCCCATTAATATTGATCTTAATCTCCTTTCTTTAGCCAGATATATATATCAATGGATGGGCACCCTTTTGGGACACTGTATAGTGTTATTCTAAGAAACTCTACAGAGCAATTATTATTTGTCTCATACTATTGTCCTAGCAAGACTGTTATGAACTGAATGTTTGTGTTCCCCAAAATTCATATGTTGAAGTCCTAATCCCCAAGGCAATGGTATTTGGAGGGGGGACCTTTGGAAGGTAATTCAAGTTAGATTAGGTCATGAGGGTAGGGCCCTCATGATGGGATTAATGTTCTTATAAAGAGTAAGAGACACAAGATCTCTGTCCCTCTCCATGTGCACACACCAAGGAAAGGTCATGTGAGGACACAGCCAGAAGACAGACATCTACAAAACAGGAAAAGAGCCCTCATCAGACACTGAGTCTGCTGGCATCTCGGTCTTGGACTTGTCAGCCTCCAGAACTGTGAGAAATAAACGTTTGTTGTTTAAGCCACCCAGGCTGTGGTACTTTGTTAGAGAAGCCCAAAATGACTAACACAGAGACCTAGAAGGTGTAGAGGAAAAACATATAATCAAATAGTCCTCAAGGAAACACTTTTGATTGTTGGGCATTATCAAGACTTTGAGATAAACCTTGAATGGTGATCGCTATAGCAGGAGAAAACAATGTTTGTTACCCCGAGTCTCCTATGACGGATGCCCCACGACATTGGCAGTGTGTCTGCACAAATTAAGTGGATCAGTGCCACCCTTCCTTGAAAAGACATATTATGAGCACAACATCAGTACAGGAGAACTGCACACAGTGTATGAGGCCAAAGATGTCTGATGGCCCTCGATAAATGACAACCATTTGGGCATCTCTGGTGGCCACATCTCGATCAGCTATTCCAAGTTTCGTCAACGTCCTAATTTCCAAAGAGCTTTCCCCTGCAACACAACCAGACACCACATATGGGCCCTGCAGCTTAAGTGACTCATTTGCAGTGGACTTATCATCTCCACAAGTCTCACTATATAGCATTTGGCAAGCCCATGTCTGGATAACAAGTTCAAAGACATTTGTTCAATTATTGCTCAAGTGTCTAAATAATTTTGTTAGAACCAAATTTTTCAGGGTTGAGAGCAACAGCTGATCCAGATGGAATCACATTACAAACTCCCTCTCAATGAGATCATTCTTAGGAAATCTATAGCGTTTTTTCCTACAGAATTTGCACTTGGAGTCCTTGAGTGGGTGAGAATGAGTATGCATGTGATTTTCAGCTAAGGGATGAGTTGATGACACTGAAGAGATCTGAAGACCTGCATGTCACCACTGACTGCAGTCTATCCCTCAGATTAGCAGGAGTGCCCATCTTTGTGTTAAAGGCAGCAGTTACATTAGAAACCATACATTTTCCCCTGTGCACAGGGGATTTGCAGGTGAGCACTACTCATGCTAAATTGCATTTAGGCAAGAGGCAGCCCTAAAGGACTGACTTCAGCGTGCATTCTCGCCTACAGCAACCCTATACCATCTCTAGTTAGCAAAGCCCCAGCGTGCAGAATTCAAACAGCAGCACCAGTTTTATAAGGGAAAAATTCTCCATCAAGCGGCTCCTTCTACTTGTGAGATTTAAATCTCTGAACAGTGAGTACTAGCGCTCATGAGAAGAACGCTTTCAACAACACCACAGCTTATTTTATGTAATAATTATTTTATGTAATAATTTTATGTCTTGGCAGTGATGTCAAGACACAGAGATTTTTATGATGATGAATGTTTGGCCCATAAGATTGTCAGGACAACTCATGTTTCTGTTCAGAACCTTCTGTTTTACTTATTGATGCAAAATAGGGATTACAGCACAAAAATTCCAGGGCATATGTTGATTTACGTCTAACATTTAGGAACGTTACATTCCTAAACAAGGCACAGGAAGCACCACCAGCACTCATGTTTTATAGTGAATGCTATATTTCTGTGTTCGCCAATAATTCTTGCATGTGCTTCTCCAATCCTCATTCTCACCAGAGAAGAGACTGTATTGGGTAGTGACGTGTTTTGTTTTATTTTGTTCCATCTAAGGCAAAAGATTTCAGAATTTTCTGGTGCCGGCCCAGTGGCGTAGTGGTTGAGTTCACGGGCTCTGCTTTCGGGCCCCGGGGTTCACAGGTTCAGATCCCAAGCATGGACCTATGCTCTGCTCATCAAGCCATGCTGTGGCAGGTGTCCCACATATAAAATAGAGGAAGATGGGGGCTGGCCCCGTGGCGTAGCAGTTAAGTGCGTGTGCCCTGCTGCTGGCAGCCGGATGCACCGCTTGTCTGGCCATGCTGTGGCGGCGTCCCACATAAAGTGGAGGAAGATTGGCATGGATGTTAGCTCAGGGCCAGTCTTCCTCACAAAAAGAGGAGGATTGGCATGGATGTTAGCTCAGGGCTGATCTTCCTCACAAAAAAAATAAAAAATAGAGGAAGATGGGCACAGACATTATCTCAGGGCCAATCTTCCTCTTTTTGCTGAGAAGATTGGCAACAGATGTTAGCTCAGGGCTAAGCTTCCTCACCAAAAAAAAAAAATCAGAATTTTCAAGAGGACAAGAACTTGTGATCATCTATTCCAACCAGTAGTTTTGAGGAAGAGGACACTGAAGTGTGCAGAATGGAAAACATGTAAGCTGTAAATAAACTGCTCCTTCATAACTACTTTCTCTCATTCGCTAAAGCAAGTGTGTTCTCAAAGAGATTAAAATGCCACAACACTACACTGCTAACCTTAGGCATATCTGATTCAATGTCAATTGAAGAAGTTTTCATCTCCCTCCTCAGTGAAAAACCTAAGCAAACCTGCTGTATTAGTTTTCCACTCCCATTACAAAACCCACACACTTATTGGCTTAAAACAATGCAAATTCATTATCTTCAAGTTCTGTAGGTCAGAAGTACTACACGGTCTCACCAAGCTAAAATGCAGTGTCCGCAGGGCTGTGTTCCTTTCTGGAGGCTCTAGGGGAACATCTGTTTCCTTGCCATTCCCAGCTTCTACAGGCCACTCACATTCCTTGGCTCATGGTTCCCTTCCTCCGTCTTCAGAGCCAGTAACGGTTAAGTCGAGCCCCAAATTCCTTTCATGCTCTGGATTTCTCCTGCCATTTCTTCCGCCATCCCAGCTGGCTCTCTCTTTCTCTCTCTCTCTCTCTGACAACAGTCAGTTCAAGTTCTCTACTTTCAAGGACTCATATAGTTAGACTAGGCTTACCCAGCTTATCCAGGATGATCTAGCCATCTCAAGGTCCTTCACCTTAATCACACCTGCAACATCCTTTTTGCCATGTAGGGTAACATTTACAAATTCTAGAGGTTAGGACTGGACATCTTTGGAGGGCCATTATTCTGCCTACCCTTCTGATCCTCATATCTTATTAAATGGCCCCACAATCCATCTGGTGACCAGGTCAGAAACCTGGGAGACATGCCTGGATTAATACCATCTATTTACACTCTACATCCAATTAGTGGCTAAATCCCATTGACTCCAAACTCTAACTCTGTCATGTACTGGTCCCCACTTCTCTACACTCTCTGCTATGTCCAACACCAGCGCCTCCCCAGAATTCCTCACCTCTTTTCCTTGTTCTGGCACCTACCTCAATTTTTTTCAGTTACCCACACTGTCCTTCTGAGGCCACGTGCTTCAGGTAAGGTGTGCTCCAGCCCCAGTTCAAGGGGAGGAGTCTTGATTGCTCTAAGCTAGCCATGGCAGCTCTTATATCCTTTGCCAGTCACTTTTCAATATGAGTGGAACACGGGTCCCTAATGAATTCATTGAGCAACTGGATTAACCAACCCTGGAATCACTATACCTTGAGATTTCTTGTTAGGTGACATAAATTATCCTGTTACATAAGAGAAATGGAGTTGAGGATTTCTGGTACTTTGGGGCTAAAAACATCCTAAATGGTACACGGTTCATTAAAATGACTGCAAAATTCTACTCACTGTTCTACCTGCTCCTAGTTGCCCATCACTTCCAACTATCCATCTTCCACTTGCAAGCAAAACACTTTTTCAAAGCCACCAATCTTTCAGGTATTCCTCTATTCAAAATGCTTCAGTGATGTCCCATTACCCATAACTGTGGTTCTCAAAAACCTGTGCTTACATTCCGCTAAAGAATCTAGAAAAACAATGTAACCAAAAGTCAATTTTAAGTTGATATCTATTTTTTTCATCACACATTCAAAAGAGTTGTTAAAGATGTCATTTCTGGCATGTTATAAATGTTGACATTTTAAGTCAAACAACTATTATATCATTCTTAAAGAAATCCACAAGAATCTAAACACCACAGTGATTTGATGCCCAAATTATCCATTTAAAAATAAATAAGCTCCTCTTTAAAATTTGTTTTCATCATGCCTTTCTCATATTTCCATTCTATTCCCCTGCAAAATTTTATCTTAATGAATATACTTTTATGGTTCAAAGTATTTTATTGATTGACCTATCATACATCCCTATACGTACCAAAAATATGTATACAATTTAGAATTTTAAGTTTTAATTTACTTTGAAGTTGGCTCCTAAGGGTGAAATAATTTCTTCTGAGTTATACAACAACATTTACTAGTAAACAATTGAGAAAAACCACAAAAATATAATAAAATTTTAGTTAATTATTAAATATAAAAAGTAGAACTTTATTTGAAATGTATCTCTTGGTAAGATGGATAGGGCTTTTAAAAAATTAATCTGTGCATCCATGGATGAATATTCCTTAATGCTAAAATAATAAAGGTTTAGCATTAACTTTGTTCCAACTTTTCATATTTCTATGCATAAGTGCTGATAAATCTTTCTGGCCTAAATAAGTAGATGAGTGTATCAGAGTTTAGCTATAGTCACATGACTCAAATCTCTGAACTCCTTGTGAATTTTAGGCCATCAAAGACAGTGAGACAGTGATCCATCATCAAAACTATTTTTAATTGCCTATCAACTGATGATCCACATATGTCTTCAATTTTGTTACAAGCAAAGTGTCCTTTTGTTTAGCACTTAGAATGTTTTCACATCACAGGACAATGTTACATATTAAGATTCTGGAACGATGAGAGGAAGGCCTTCCTTCCGTAAAAAGGGAAAAGGCAGAGCAGATGCATTCTCAGGCAGATACATTTTAGGAAAGAATGCAAATAAAAGTTGAAAACCTAGACAGTTACTCCCTTAAGAGTCTCTGAGCCCTTGCATGAACCCCATTAGAATATCTTCACTTATGCCCAAAGGTATGCCTAAAGCCATCTTCAAAATAGCTGACCCGCAGGATAACATCAAAATCTGTTCATGTATAACACAATGCCTTTCATGATTTGATGCAGGCTCACATCCCATTTCCCCCCCTCATCCCACTACACCCCATTCCCTACACCAGCTGGAGACCTGCATTACGTATCCTGGTTTTAAGTTTGCTTTCAAGAGGAACATGTGTCAAAAAGACTTCCTTCCTTTACTACACTTTGACCTGGGCCTGCTGCTATTTTAGACATAAGAGATGAGTCACTGAAATTTATACCAGCACATTGCCCCTGGCTCAGTGCAGCCCCAGGGACTCTGTTTGCTGTATGACATAAATTAACAGCAGCAGTGTAACTAGTCATCATACCTTTAGGATAAAATTCTGTATAACAAGCCACCCAACCATATATTTTATTCCCACACTCTAGGAACAATATTCAACAATTCCAGCATTTCACATATACAGGTGAGGTTCTTTTCATTACTCTGCTCTCCTGTCTCTCTACTAACTGCTCTTTCTGAAGCTTTCCCCAATTTCCCCTCCCCATCCCAGGTACAGAATTAGTTACTATCTTCCTTTACAGCATGTTGCTTTTACTTCCGTTGGATCTTTTTCACACTCTGCTTCACGTTCATGATGACATGTGTGTAAGTTTGTCTCCTTGTCTCCATGGCAGCCACATCCATTAGTTCCATCCTCATTTGATCCCTGGGGCCTGACCACCCCTCTTGAAAATCTCTTCCCTCACTGCCAGTCCATTCCTCTTAGTCCCTCCATAATCACTCTTCCTCAGTTTCCCTCATTTGCACCCCCTCTGCTCACTGCTTATCTCAGAGGTGCCTACGCTTTGCATAGCGCAATACTAGAGGTCTCAGGCTATCCCAGAGTGAGCTAACACCAAAGTTATGACAGCTACCTTTTCCCAAGTTACAGGGAAAAAAATTAATAACAATTTCCACGTTAGGGTTTCTATCATTTTTCTTAAAAGTTTGCCACTTAACTGTTAGTAATGGCCAGCAAATGACAAAAGTAAAAAATATTAAGAAAAAACACAGAAATCAATCATTTATATGTAATTTAAGGGTTTTATGTATAGGCTCATGGGTTAGAATTTTACGTTATGTATAAAATAAGAGCTTGTATTTTACTAGCAAACTTGGTGCTCTGTTTATTCCTATGACAAAATGAAACATTCACATTTCTGTGTGTTTGTGTGTACATATATATAGTGTGTGTACATATATATATATACACACACACACTTACGTAGGTGTGTAGAACGTAAATATATACACATTAGATATCAACATAAAATTAAGTTTCTTTCTATTTGGCTGACATTACAACATGTAAAAACGGCCCAGTGGAAACTCTCAGGCATTGCTGGTGTGAATGAAAAATAGTTCAACCATTTTGGAAACCAATTTATGCAGCTGAACATGCATATAACCCAGCCATTCCATCCTTAGATATTTACTGAAAAGAAATAAAACTATGTCCACACAAAAACTTGTACTCAAATGTTCATAGCAACTTTAATAGCCCAAAACTGGAAAAAAATATATATGTCCATCAACAGGTAAATAAACTGTGATGTATCCATATAACTGTATCCATAATACTCAGCAATTAAAACAAAAAAAACTACTTATACACATAACAACATGGAGGAATCGCAAAACCATTCTGCTGAAAGAAAAAAGCTAGACAAAAAGAATATGATTCCCTTTGTAAGAAATCCTAGAAAAAGCAAAAAGAATCTGGAGACAGAAAGCAGACTAGTGGTTGCCTGGGGCCAAGGGGTTGGGAGGGATGGACAGCAAAGGGACTGAAACAAGACTTTTGGGGTAACAGAAAGGTTCTATATGATGACTGTGGTAATGGTGACACTAGTGTACACATTTGTAGACACTCATTGAAATGCAAAGTGGACACTAATAATGGATATATTATTGCATGTAAATTACAGTTCAATAAAGTTAATATTTTTTAAGCGGCCCAATGGACTTTTCACCAAATTTGAAGGCAACATTAGGGATGACCTGATGTGCCATGAATACAGGCTTATGTGGTAGATATGAAATTTATTTTGAATGACTTTGCGGTGGGCAGAGACAGGGAAGAAGCAGAATTTTTTCTTTCATATGGAGTAAGCCGGTGATTCCTTTTAAAGATTTCTGTGAGTTGAAACATTAACACTTATTGAAACTCCATAATTTTATAGATGGGAAGTGGGCGTATCTGAGATGGGAACAAGTTGGTGAGTTCCAGGAATGAGATTTGTTTTGTTTGGTACAACCTGAACTTTAAGCCCTGTGGGTAGACTCTTCAACTAAGAACAATTTCTTCCTGATGCCAATTCACAGATTACTATTTCTGAGGTGAAATAAGGTGACTTTGGGAAGTTTATTCGAATTGAAAATATTCAGAGAACATAGTTTATTGGAAGTGACATCCCTGGAGACTGGGGCTAATGAATGCTTGAATTGATCTAGAGAAGGAGACCAAGAAGAGATAACCCTCCTCCCCAGACCCCTAGTGTGACAATACAATATACCAATGGTTCTTAAACTTGATTGTGCATCAGAATATCCTGGAGAGCTTGTTAGAACATAGATTTCCGGGCCCCACTCCAAGAGCTTCTGATCCAGTAGGTCTGGAGTGGGGCCTAGTAATCTGCATTTCTAGCAAGTTCCCAGGTGATACTGATGCTGCTGGTCTGGGGACTATACTTTGAGAACCACTGCTGTACAGGCTGGTCTTCTGGACCAATGCCCTTATATAGTTCTGAAACAGCCTCAACCATAAATTAAGTAGAAAGAGGTCTAATTAATTTATTTCACTAGCTACACACTATCAGCACCAACAACAATAAGAAAAGTCAAAAGAAAAAATTTCATGATTCTTGGAAAAGATGGACAAATTGTTCTTGCTTCAGATACCTTTGTGTATGGATGAATTTTTCTCAATTCTTAGGTTAGTAAGTAGCTTCTGTATTTCTGACATTAATTTTGCCCCTCTCTTATCTGTAAAAGTGGATATTATACTATGTTCTGCTGATAAATGACATGTCACAAGTTCAAAATGTACATCATTTTCTATTGTCAGATGAAAAAGACAAAGATAAAAGAATTGTGAGGGAAGGACCAAAGGGCGAAAAGAAGAAATTACATGAAAAGCTGGAGAAATGAAGAAAAATACAAATCACAACAGAATCAGATATTCCCCAGGGGGAAAGAACTAAGGTTTGAGAGATTAATAGTCAAGGGACCAAGGAGGGAAGAGACGGCTTAATGAGCAGGAAGTCTACTCTCTACATGAAAAAAAAAGCCACAATGTAAAAAGGAGTTGAAACATAAAATAATATCAAGTAAAAGGAAAAAACAAGAAAGAAAAGCCAAGCCAAGAGAGAAGGAAGAGCAGTTTATTTTTTAAATTACTTAATATAGCATTTAGAAGACAAGATATACCAATATATAGTGATTTGTGAAGAGAGAGAGAAAAGGATCCATTTTAAAATATTCCCATCTTATTTCTTGGATAAATACCCAACTCCAGATTAGTAGAAATCTATTTTAGTTGTTCACCACTTTAAAAGTCACAGCCTGAAGGGGTCAGACGTGTCACTTGGGGGGAGAGGGTGGATCTGGCATGTGGTAGGCAGAATAACGCACCTCCCCCCAGACAGGTGTCCACATCCTAATCCCTGGAACCTGCGAATACGCTACCACATGGCAAATGGGACTTTGCAGATGTGATTAAATTAAAGATCTTAAAATAGGGAGATGAGTCTGGATTATCTGGGTGCGCCCAACGTAATCACAAAGGTTCTTATAAAATGAAAGAGAGAGGCAGAAGGATCAAACAAAGGAGCCATGACAATGGAAACAGAGGTCAGAGGGATGCAGCGATGAGCTACAGGAAGCAGGCAGCCTTCAGAAGCTGGACAAGGCAAGGCGAAGATTCTCCCCTAGAGTCTACAGAAAAAACACAGCCTTGCAGACCTATTTTAGACTTCTGACCTCCAGAACTCTAAGATGATAAATCTGTATTGTTTTAAGCCACTAAGTTTATGGCAATTTGTTACAGCAGGAACAGGAAACTGATACAGGGATCTTGGGGATGGTGGGTTGAACTGCAGAGCACGTACCACCTCTAACGGGGAGAATACGAGTCTGGGTTTTGCCAGATCTCTCAATTTTTTAGGAGATGAGGAAAATCTGTTTGCATGAAGTTAGCAACCAGTATCACTGTGCAGGACCAAGTATGATCACTGACTGGTGCTCTTTATTTCTTTATTGGATAGGTCCAATCATGAGCTACAGCTAGACTAAGGCCAAAGGATGGATAAACCAATGGAACAGACTTCTCTGACTCAGTGCTTCACTCCAGACCACAGACCACATTAAAGCTTGCAGAGGCAAAGAGCTCAGTTGTGAAATACAGGAGCTCAGAACTCCTATATTTCTCGCCAGGATGTACCGAAAGCAAAGTGTGGTCTATTTTCTGCTCCCAAGTCATTCATAAGCTGAACTTCACAGTGTTAGATTTTTCTTACTTTCTAGATAATCAATGAGGCCAACCTGCTCTATAGAGTCATGCTGGAAAATGAAATTATTTTAGAAGAACAATTCGCTCTTTGCAGATGAAAGGAATTATTAATGTGTTAAGACTATTACTGAAACATGACCAGATAGATGGTAATAACTTTTAAAAATGAAGACAAAAAGAAACACAAAACTCTAAATTCTTTTGCCTTAAAGTAATCCTTTTGTTATTCTATTCTTAAGGCAAGTCAATAGAAGGGGGGAAAATGAAGTTAATTATGTTTGCAGAGACAAGTGGGCTCTCTTAATATTCAGGCAACCAGCCAACAATATTTATTGAGTGAAGGCTCTCCAAAACACTAAGTAAGAAAAGGTAGGAAATGCAAAAGAAGTCTGAGAGGGTTCTTGCACAGAGGAATTTATAATGTCACCGGGAGACAACATTAATATATAAAATAGAGAGTAATTAACAGTCGTCATCTGCACTGAAGAATGGTGCCAGAAGTTTTATAGGTCAACACAATATGTACTCAAAAAAGGGAGAGATGGGCAGAGATTTGACTTACAGCACTCAAGAAAACTTCAGGATGGTTAGGTTTTATACCGACCCTTCAAGGACAGGTAGGACGTATACAGAATAAGGGTAAGATACTGCACTCGACAGAAATCGGTTTGGTGAGTTTTCTCCTGTTCTAGAATCTTAACTTTTTAATTGAAGCTGAAAATATAATAAAATCTGCATAAATGATGGTCCTTTGTTATGATATGAACTTATAACAAATACCAGCGCTCTGCAAAACATGGGAGAAGATAATTGCTATTTCTATTCCATTGGGGCCTGAAATTGTAAGAGAAAGAAATAGTTACCATTTCCCACAATTCTCTACTTTATGATACACGATTGTACAAATAAATGCAGATATATGCCTCTGGTGCTTCCAATTATATCCTAAAATGAAATATTTAAATAAGTAGAAGTTTCATACTGTTGTAATCCAGTGGAAAGATGCTTAGATTTATAACCTGAATTGATTTTTCTTAAAACATGGTTCCCTGAGTTATTTTATCAGAACTGACTTCAGCAAGTGTTTGCAAAACTTACTCTGTCCTTTCATCTCAGAGAAATGCACCTATAAATTAAGCAGCTTGAAAAACAAGAATAAATATGCATGTGGGGACTTTTTTTTCTGGCCTATAGGTAGTTACCTTTATATATTCTGCCTAATGAGATATGGCCAGTCTCTGGTTTGAAATTTTGAATAGATAACTGTTGAATATTTGTTCAGTTTGGTTCTAAGGATCACACACTGTGCTTTTAAAAACTGCTGGGATATTTTCTTGCATTCCTTTATGAGCAAGAAAACATAAACTTCCTATTAAATGATGTTTAGAAATCACTGTAAATTTCTATGTAGTATTCTGCAGAAAGACTGTAAAAGACGCTTCTGAGCACCTACCACATAATATCTGTGTCTAACTCTAAGTTATACTCTATGGATTTTTCTCACTGAAAATAGCTGAATAAACCCATTGCTTAGCATTCTGGATTCACTGGAAAAGCAAAATATGTCTAAATTGTAAGTAACAGTTGAAGGAGCTATGTGGGTTTTCAGAAGATGAGTCTCATGTCCCATGCAAGTGTGTAAAGTGACTAGCGAAAAGGAACCAATCAAAAATGGGAGTTTAAGGCACTTTCAAGGAATTCAATCTGAGTATTTTCTAGCCTTGAACAAGTTTATGACCTCGTTCGTTTTGACTGTATCCTTTCTGCTATGATACTTTCTTGCCAGATATTTAAAAACTGCTTCGTTATGACCAAAGACATCATGGGATATTTCTACCTCCCAGCTCCAGGTCATTCTGAGAGCCTGGCCTTTCAAGCAAGTTGCTGTCTGGATAGTGGATGTTTTACACAGCTCTGTGTATGGATATCAGTGTTGATCAGATGGGATCAAATTAATCCCATCCTCGGTGAAGGGCTTGAGGGTAAATTTGACACCAACTGCCGCACACAAAGTAGACTGTCAGGAATTAAGATGATCCCAGGAACAGAGCTTTCCATTCCTGAAGAAGCAGTGTGAACATGTATTTCAGACTAAATTACGAGGTGAATACATCCTCAAATAAAATCTTCACAGGAAACAGCTGGCCTTAAAGACGGATTTTTTTTTTTTTTTTTTTTTTCTCTCTCTGTAGCCAGAGAAACCAAGTGTGTCAGCACAAAGACCCTCTTAGAACATGATTACCTCCAGGCCTCTGCATCTCTATTTATATGCCCTCACCAATCACCTTGTAAAATGTTATAAGAATCAACCAAGTCATTGGCAAGTAATCTGTGCCGAGTAAAAACCAGATATTCTAAGTTACTGTTGTTAAAACTTTAATGTTGTTAGAAATAAGAACACCATGAGTTAGTCAAGAAAACTAAATATTAACTTGTTAGAAAGCATTGTACAATCTGTATTTCTAAGTACAACAGTAACTTGCATGAAATAAAACTGATCAAAGCGTAGTTTGAAGAAATAAACGATCACGAATCACTTGTTTGTGATCAAGTTCTTTTTTGGAGAGACACAAAAAAACATAAGGGCTGGGAAGGGGCAGGAGAGAACTTTCTCAGGTGATGGTGATGTTCTATGTCTTGCCTGGGATTAATTTACACAAATGCATCCATTTGTCAAAGGTCAACTGAGGTACAATTAAGGATGTGTGCATTTCACTGTATGTAAATTTTATATGAAAAACTGCCAAGAGATACTGAACTCTAGTTAATAATAAGCATGATGAAATATGCAAATTGATGCCTGCAGTTTATTTTAAGATGTATCAAAAATAAGATGGTGCGAGATGGACAAAGGGATCGGTGGATGGACAAACGTGATGAAGCAAAATGTTAGTGGTGGAATCCAGGTGGTGAATATACAGTTGTTCACTGTAAAACTCTTTCAAATTACCAAATGTGTGAAATTTTCATAAGGCATGTTAGAGAAGAAAATATAATGGAAAAGGAATTACTGAAGAGCTTGGAGTATTACACTGCCGCTCCACTGCCCACTTCCTTCCCTTCAAGAGTTCCCATGGTATCTAGGACTTGGTGGAATATTTAAGTTGAAAATTCAAAATGCGAATCTAACAAGCTGAGACATGGAAGATTTTTTTTAAAAAATCAAGTGCCCGAAACTGGTTGATTACATTGGGAAATTGTGTGTTAAGTGACAGAGAAAGAAGCAGCTCCCCACAGATAAACTTTCTATATTTAAATTCACAATGAGCTGAAGTGGGGCACCTGCAAGCCAGGTTGGGCAGAAGATGCTGTTAGAAGACTCAGGTGCACCACACAAATCAAACCCAACACACAAAAGGCTCCTCATGGGAAGGAAGCAACAGCAGACAGAAGGAGCAGGTGAGACCTTGGTGGCTGTGGCAATGCAGAGCGACTTGTACTGAGAGGCAAGGGGCAGAGCTGCCGATAATGAGTCTTGGAAAAGAACTGCTATGGAAGCTCATCAGAGGTTGCACCACACATTCCTTCCAGAGAAAACAGCAGATCACACATCATCAGTTACATCATCTGTGAAGGGGCCAGTGTCTACAGCTAGTCAATTCACCACGATCACATTCTCAGTCATGTGCTTTGCAAACTGATTGCTTGGTATTGACTAGATGATGTCCATGAAGTTAAAAATAATAGTCTGGGCAGGTATCTGATATTGTGTAGCTCCTTGCTTGTCAGAGTGTGGTCCCTGAACCAGCAGCATTGGTAGCTTGTTAGAAATGCATAATCTCAGGCCTCATCCCACACCTGCTGTGTTAGAATTTGCCACTTAACCAAATCACAGACGATCCATATACACATTAAAGTGTGAGAAGCAGTGGAGTGATGTGATCTTACAACAAGCCTGTAGGTGGAGCCTCAATAACTTACATCTTCCCACTAGCAGCTTTAACTTCAGACACAGAGGACAGGTATAGGTAAACAGGTGAGCAATACTAAGCCTTGGACACCTTGTGTCCTGTAAACACCTTCCCCTGACAACTGTTTCCTCTTTGCAATGCGTCTGTCCTAGCCTCCACCTGTGAGAGAGAACTGCATCTAGCCTGAAGCCCCGGAGAAGCTATAAAAATAAAATACAGTTGAACTTGTTTTGAGCAATTTAGAAAGTTTCATATTCGCTAACGGGTCTAGAAATATTCATATATCTTTGGAGAGTGGATCACTTTGCATGTAATTGCTCTTTAATGTAAAAAAGCGTATAAAATGTTTTCTCCAACAGGTAACTATCAAAGGAGTCCTCAGGCCACTGTTCCCATTTCAGCTGTAAGAGACAGCTGTGAAAATTCTTCACCTCCCCCTAAAAAACAGCCACAGAATGCTGCATTTTATTCACGTATGCATCTGTCTAAAATAAGTTTATTTTAATGATCTTTTGTTTACATCAGTCGCTATAATAAAGACTGTTTTATGCTCAAATATCTGTGGCTAGTCACAGTTCACAAAAAACCAAAGGTTTTATCTTTTCTTTCATAATGTCTTTAAAAATATTAAGATATTCCTGACAAAAAGTAGACAAATACGAAATATTTGTCTAAAGCCATCTGAAGCCAATTATTCTATGCTAACTACAACTTGCATACTTCAGCATCACATCTTTGTCTATAAATATCTGTAATTACATGAAAAACTGTTTTTAAATATATGATTACCAAAAACACAAACCAACTTTCTGAGCTATTGATTTCCACTCATTTCAGAAGGGAATTTTACATATTGTCTGATTAACTTCCAAAGACAATGAATAAGTACATTTTCAAGACAGCAAGTACAAAGTATATTTTCATTCTCACTTATTTAGGAAGAGATTTTTTAAAATAATAATTTGGCCTATCTTAAAAAGTGGCAAACAAAGCAAAATATGGAAATATGTCCCATACTTTTATTACTAATTATGAAAATAAAATGAATTGGTTTTTGTAATAATGCATGCATGACAGAAAATGTTTAACACCCTGTGCTTTATTGTATCATATTGAGGTATTTACAGAAAGTATTTAAGAGAATTGTTATTTTTAATAGACTATTTTTTAGAGTAGTTTTAGGTTCACAGTCAAATTGGGTAAAAGGTACAAAGATTTCTCATGTACCCCCTACCCCCACATACATGGTTAATTTTTAAAATACAGAGAATGCTAAATGACACACACCCAAAAATCCTACCAATCAAATCATACCAATAAATGCCTTATTGAAAAATCTATTTGGGTTACAGTTAGATTTAGGGAAATTTTATAAAGAGACGTGAAAATAAATCTGTATCTAATTAATGCCAGAATTACCACAAAATGATAGTGTCTAATATACTTCGTTAGCGTAATTTTGTCTTAGATTTCTCTCTTATTAGAAAATCTAAAGAAAAAAAATCAATCAACAAAATAATCTTCATGAAAAGTTTGAGTGGTCTAAGAAATTTAAAGACAGAGAAGTATTTTCTACCACTGCATAAACCTATACCTGCCTACCTTTAGGGACCATGAAAATAAAATTGTGATAATCCTATTACAAGCTATAAAAAACATGAACTTATCAAAACTACTCTCCTCCACTCATAAAAGTCATTTTCAGTATGGTCTCTTACCTGAAAAGGAGTACAATTTAAACTTCACCCAGTCAGAAATAGGCTCTTGAGAGCCTGCCTGGTGCAGGCTGAGAACAGCAGGGGCAATCACAGGTCGTGGATAAGCTCACTCCTTCCAGAAGGAGAGGAGGGGGCACGAGAGTCAGGACGAACAAGCCCACGCAGCCCGCGAAGGTAACAATACTGGTCCTCTCGCGCAGAGTCCCACCCACCGCCACAAAGTGAGAGGGTGGGCAAACAGTGCCCACAGCCACCACCAAATATCCAGACAGAGTGGCCGAGAGAGACTCTTTTCACCATTCTAAGCAGAACAACAAATATAGCGAATGCTTTTTATAGGCGTCTTGCCGAGGAACTGCCCCGGGAATGAGTAAGAGGTCCCACACGTAACCAGAAGTGTCACTTGATCAGACGTTGGGGTTTATCCACAGGAAGAGTAAAATTTGAAGCCTAGACCTGAACTGTTCCTTAAGACAAATCTCTGGTTTTTCTATAAAGAAGGCTGCAAAAAATTCAAGATGTAAACCCAAAGGACAGCAAAACTGATTGCCCACAATTCAGGAAATGTAATAACTCATAAGCTGCTGAAAGTCTTTGTTTCAACTTCCCCATCTGGCTGGCACCTTTTGCCTATTTGCCTCCTTTATAATACCTTCAGGGTTCAAGAAAGGAAATAAAACGTTTTAAGCTTTTAAGTTACTAGTAATGCTAAATAAAGAAAAATGAATAAGGACTAATATCTAAAGTGAGATCTGGAGATTATCTCCCTTGCACAGATAGTAAAATGTGCAGACTTTTGTCCTGTAAATATATCTCAGGAGGATTTTAATTCTACATCAAGTTAAGATGCTAACACACACGCACACACACTCCTGTATGTAAGTCCCCTGATTCATCCATCCATGAGTGCTAGCGTGACAATAAAAAAAATTCAGCATTTCCCAAAATGTGCCAGAGAACGTAAAATGGTTTAGAAAAAAGATTCCCGGGTGAAGTTTTAGGGTTGTCAACCTACACTAATGTCACCAGAATCCTATACTGCAGGATTTCTCTAAATTTTTAATATGCTCATACTCCTCAATCTATTAAAAGAAGTATTTGATGCATTGTTTCCCAAACTTATTTAACAGGACTTATTTAACTTATTTAATGGGATCCCTGATTTGAGGGACATCCAGAGGGAAATGTATTTTGCAAAACAGATTTGGGAAATGCTCATAACTCTAGATTCCACTTACCAATTTTTAATCAACAAACCTGACATTGTGACAGGTTTTCAGAGCACTTAGAAAAGTCTTCAAATTATTAGGCTTCCCATCTGTCCCAACTTGCATCAATATCTCTAACATTACAGTGTGATCCATTTCTACATTTCTCGATGTTATAAAGCTAAACCTGTTTTTCACATGAAAGCCGAGGAATGTGGAATAGAAACACACAACACAGGTAGTGAATGGATAGCCACCAACCTCCTTGCATTATGCTGGAAAATAAAAGGGACAGCAGGGTGTCTAACCTCAAGAAGCTGGCCGTTTTGTTTTGAACCTCTGCAGGATCTATCACGGGCAGGTGTCTGTACGGTGGTCACCTATTTGCCCTCGAAAGTTGCATGTCAGACCTCAGAGATTCACTTTCAGCTGACGGATCCTACAGGACGGGCACCCCAGCCAAAAAAATGATGCCAAGCCATTACAAATACCACCCAAACACAATACCATCTGCATCCATATGTGCACATTTCAACCACTTTTACACAGGTAGACTTAAGAGGAAGAAACAGTCACGTGCCTCCAGCAAACCACGTGTAAAACGTGACTCCTACCTCAAAGGCCTCCATTTATCTCACATCCTGGAGTCCTGCAATCCCTGCACATCCCCAGCAATCCCCGGATGGGTTATCGTGCTCATTTATATGAAGAAATGGGTTTTCAGGATAGAACCAGGCGAGACTGGCGGCTCACAGCTGTGCCACCGAGATAATTAAGTCACCACTGAACCCTCGTTCATCTGCCCGACTACTCCAGAAGAGACAACTCCACACAAGTTATTTTTCCAAATCACGTCGCTTTAAAGATCAGAATCTTTCTAAAATGAGTTACACTCCTCTAATCCTCCTAAGAAGATATTTAATAAAATGTAAAAATTATGTCTTTAGTTCATAAATATAGATTCCACTGAAGAAACAAAATCATAATACTCTATTGAAGAGACCAGTGTAACATGCTGAGAAAAATATTTTACTTAAAAAATGATTCAGGAGACATGGGATGGTGTGATGTTGAGCAAACAGCTTACTTGACCTGAGCCTGTAAAATATCAATAAAATCACTTATAAAATAGCAATAACCTCACAAGTCTGCATAAGAATCAAAAGAGAAAAATACAAACTCCAAAGCTCTGGGCAAACATAAGATAGGTTTCATCATGCTATGGTACCTTGAGGAGGTTTCAGCCACTACTTACTGAGGGGCTGCCACGTGACAAATCACAGGGCGCTAACCGAGTCGCTGTTTACTATGAAGAACTCGCATCTGTGTCTTATTACAATAAATGGATTCAGGCTGGGATGTCTTAAAAATTAACTGTGAAAGTAACACAAGTTTATTTAAAAAGCTCAGACCACAGAAGGCACAAATTTAAAAGTAAAAACTCCCTCCATCTTTCATGCTAATTACAGCCACCGCTGGGTTTTAGTTTTTATATTTGCTTGTAATCACTTTGTTTTGGATGACTTGTATTCAAAATACAGTTTCCTTCTAATGAATGAGTTTATCCCATTTACATTACAGTTTCTAACAACCAGGTAGTTCATCTTAATTCTATTATTTCATTCTGTTAGCCTTCCTGGTTTGATATTTTCTTTTGTTCTGGTTTTTGCAACATAATTTATTTAAATATGAAATGGAAGCCAAACAATTATAATACATAGAATGCTATAAATCTTCTCACCACACACACACAAAAACAGTAATTCTGTGAGGGGAAGGATGTGTTAACTAACCTCATTGTGGTAATCATTTCGCAATATATACATATACCAATTCATCATGTTGCACACCTTAACCTTACACAATGTTATATGTCAATTATATCTCAATAAAGCTGGAAAAAAATAAAGGCACTGTAACTAAAAAAAGAAAATGTTATAAATCTTGATAACAAAAGTAACAATATAATCAAGAGATTGGAGGAAAAGCTGGGAGGAGGTTTGAATGTTATTTTTTTAAATTTTCAGATGTAGGAGTCAATAGATACTATTTAAAGTTAAATCTATAAAGTTAATAAATCTATAAACAGGATTTTATTGTATTATTCACACTTGTAATAATTTATTACCACAAAAAAAGTAAAAAACACAATATAACCCTAATTTACAGAAAGAAAACATGGAGCATATTGCATAATCTAAGAAACAAAGAAATCATCCAACTAGGAACAAGCGCTGCTTCCCTGGGGCCCCACCTGTACCTTAACCTCTCTCTTCCAAGTCCTGGCTTCTTGCCTTGGCCTGCTGGGGCTCTAAGAGAGACATACTTTGATTTTCCTTGGATTTGCTCCCAATATAACCAAATTTGGCAGAGGGTCTTCAGAGTCTTAATATTTGGGGATTAGCCATTTCCTAGTTTTAGTGAAGATTTTTTCTTCCACTTGCAGTAACTGTTTTCATCTCCACAGTTTCAGGGAAGAAAAGAGACACTTTTACTCAAATTCCTTTAACAGAAACCCCCACCTCCCAACTTGCTCTAAGTTTCTAATTACTTTCTACATTTTTTAGTTTTTCTGTCTCTCCACTGCTTCCCTCTGCCTCTTCCCTCTCTAATCTCTTGGTGCGAAAATCAACGGTGTGCTGAGCCAAAGCACACAGCCTGCAAGACCGCTATGTGCATCTCTTCCCAACTCCAGTCACAGTGGCAGGATTTACACCACAGAAATTGGCAGACATTACAACCCCAAATTCTCCCCCTCCCCCTCCTCAGAGCCAGTTGTTAAACATTTACCAGCACACCACTGGAAAGCTCTGTGAATTTAAAAACCATCTTTTTAGAACTGTGTGTAAGGATACACAAATTTTTACTCAGAACAAGAAAAGTCTTATGTTTTGGCTTTTTTTTTTTTAATTACTTGGTCAGATGGCTTTATATATTTGACACTGCCAGATAAGCAACCTCTACAGGATTCACCAGGGTTACTATAATTAAATACTATAGGACCAGTGAACATCAATGAATGTGGTGTTTCCCGAGTAAATGCCATCCTTATATACTTACATAGCATCTTTTTCCCTGGTAGCTCTAAATAGTATATTAAATCTACTCGTTGACTCTCATTACCAAGGAATTTAAGAACTTATCAGCGTTTTCATTTACTGTGACATGATAAACAAGAAAATTTTTAAGTTCAGGCAGATCTGCCTCCTTCCCTTCTCCTTTTCCCCCAAATCCCAAAACACAAAAAAAATCACTATACTCTTTGCTTCCTTTTTTCCAAAAATTCTGTGGATTAAAGACAAAAACAATTATTTACTAGTACCTTTGATCCTTCCAACCTTGGTAAAAATCAATTTTAAAGCCAACAACCCAGTATACTCAGGGTAAAGTCAACTCACTGTTCCAGGGAACAAAGGATCAATTAGCAGAAAACATTATTTTAAAGCATGGTAATAACATTCTAACAAACACTGCCAATTCAGTCCACCTGGATCATCCTAGTGAATCCTGAAACAAAAAGATTTTGACAAAAACAAAAAAAGAACACTCAGTGAAGAAATAACCAACAAAAATTAAATTTCTTCACTTTGTGAAATCAAAAACAAAATTTAAATAAATTATATGAACTTATATACTCACCAATGTTCCTCTAACTCTTCATGCTAGCTGCATTCAACATCTGTTACTCTATCACTGATTATCAGAATTAATGCAGTTTAACTAGTATCAGTATTACTGAATTATATTTTATTAATAATTATCAGTAAAGCATGAAAAAGGTAGTTATCTTTAAAGTCAGAACACAATCCACAGAACAATAAAAATGCTTCCCAAGGTCTTTTGTCTAAATGTTATTTTACTCCAAAAAAAAAATATACAAAGCACGATATAAGCAATGTCAGACATTATTCAGGAGAGAGAACTTCATTTTTGTCTCACCATTTAGAATAAAATAAAATTCATTTCACAATACGATTCATGAATTGGCAACGCTCTGCGCTATAAGTCAAACTTTCCTATTATCACCAGTCTGAGATTGGTAATCAACAGCTCCTGGTTTGTAAGAGAAGCTGACAGCATCAGATGGTGGTAAAAAGCATCAGGCTGGAAACAGACACACCTGGGTCGGCATTGGAGCTATCTGATTTTGGACAAGTTACTTCACCTCTCCACCGTTCGGTTTTCTCATCTCTAAAATAGGAACAAAAATACCCACCTCACAGGGTTACTAAAAATTTTCAAATAAGAAAATCTACATAAAACACTTAACATGTCATCTGGTACTTAGTAAGTACTCAATAAACTGGGATAATAACTTAAGTTGTCTCTATCTAGTCTTAGTGCTTTTGCACAATATGCCAACCACTCAGACAGCTGCTGAGCTATCACAGTATTTTACACCAGCGCTTCTCAAACTTTCACATGCACACGAATCACCTAAGGATTATGTTATTGGTTTGTGACTCAGGAGGTTTGCTGTGGGGCCTGAGAGTCTCTAACAAGCTCCCAGGTGATGCCGATGCTGCTGGTCCAGGGACCACACTTTGAGTATCAAGGATTTGGACCACCTGAATATTCTCCATCACCACCACCACCATCACTGCCCCCTCTACACAAACACACACATGCACATCCAGGCACAGCTGGCTAAAATTCAAAACCTTGAGTCCACAATCCAACATTATCTTCCCTGTAAAAATAGAACTCTTCCTTTAAAAATGGTAAAAGCTATGAACCACTCGGGATACTTGCTAACTATAGACTACAATTATAAGAAAGGCAAGGAACTGCTTAACCTGGGGAAAGAACCTGGGTTCTCGAATCAGACAGGCCTCAGTTCAAACCCTAGCCCCACTGCATGTACTAACTGTTAATGTGGCTTTGGACTAATTACAGACTTCCTTATAAACTTCAGTTTCCTTATTTGTAAAATGGGGATAACAGTATCTATCTAAAAAATATAAGACATCTCAAATAACAGCTGTCTCAACAATAATTAATATTTATAAGTATGCTCCAGGGCCTGACACACAGTAGGTGGGAAGAACATGGCTGCATTCTGCTCCAGACTTCCTTGTTTTCATTACTTGCTGCTGTAACTCGGGCTTTCTTTCTGCTTTCACTCAGCTCGGGCCCTTCTCCTCTCTAGCAAACTGTCTGAAGACCTGCCACTACTAAAAGTCTTTTTCATGCTATTTCAAGCTGCCAGTATTAGTAATTTCCCAAGAGAAAGAACCTTATTTCCTAGTATGTTCTGCTAATCCTCAAGACCTAAAGTCTGGAAGAAAACTATCTGTTTTCCACACAGCTTCTCTCTATTCTAAATCCTTGCAGGCTCTTTCTTCTTGCACAGACACAAAAGGAAAGGAACAGAAGTCATCACCGTCTTTTTCGCCTTCTCTAAAAGAGCCTGTGACTTTTTCAATCAGAGAAACTGTTATTGTGGGAAACCAGCTACTCACTCCAAGATAACTCTCAGTATTCTTTTTTAGTTCTAAAAACTGAAATCGATTCTATTTCTTAAGGAAGCTATAACACACACACACACACACACACCAGTTTTGTTACGGTTTCCTGTCACCAAGCAAAAATGATATGATGCCAAAAACACCAGTTGCCCAATTAAACTCTGTTCCCTCATTAATTCGACATGTTATTTACTGAGTGTCTGCCAGGTGCCCTGTGCTGTGTCAGATGCCAGGTATACACTGGTGAGTAAACAGACATGTATGTGGTCCATACCCTTGAGGATCTAACTATCCTGACCTTCACTAATCTTATTCCCAACACCAGAACCCACTTCCAGAGAGAGTTCTGATTTCTAAAACCTAGCCCAGGGCAGAGTAGGACAACTATAGGCTGCATCTAAATAAGCCACAGCAAAACTGGTGGAGACCAACCATGGCCACAATTTACTAATCAGATGAAACACATGATGGCACCACCAGATGAAACCTACAGATAAAGGTGGTCTCTGTTATGCCACTAAACTGTGGCCGATCCAGCTCACCACACTGTTCTGGCTGGAATGGAGCAGTGGCCCCTTGGAGACACAGACCCCATCACAGCTTTAGTGTGGACAGACGTTCACAAGTCCCCTCACAGCCTGCCCACCTCTTCTCTCTAACCATGAGCAACTAAACAGGCCTAAAATCTATCAGAAGCTTTCTGAGGTTCACCAGCACACCAAACAGCAAAAGGTTGTAATATTTCACCAGCCACACAAGCCACATTTAATACCTTCTGCTTATTTGCAGCTATAATACTGAATTTTAATATTTAATATTTAACTATAGTATTTAAAAACAGACATCGGGATGCTGACCAAGATGAAGCCAGTTTCATCCGCCAGCTTCCAGTCTGTTAAAACTTGCATCTAGCTGAGCGCTCTCCATTACGAGGTTCACCATGTATGGAAGAGTCACTGCTAATAGAATCATCTTGATGAAGAATTCATAGCATGTAAAAAGCACCTGAAAAACGTAATCGGAATATGTGGAAATTATGTGATCAGATAGATAATCAATTAATTTATTGCTCACATTGATGAGTCTTAATTATGTCCATGAATTGCTTTTTACAGAGGCCTATGGATTAAAAGGAAGATCCCTCTTCATGACATGAAAACACACTAAGTCTCATCATTTATGTTAAACTGGGAGATGAAAAGACACCTTTTACTTTTCTCATCATAATCAAAAAATAATAATCCTATATTAATCATGGAGAGCATACAAGTAAAGAGAATGTTATCTTGGTAACAGAGAAAGGGACACTATTCCCAATGATCTCCAACAGGTATTTCAAAGAGGCTAAAGCTTGCTGATGCTTCAAACCAATAGATATGTGTGTCAAGGATGAAGCAAAGGCTTGATTTCAGGCCTTGGTCTAAGTAGATTGGTTGAAAATTCAGGAGTAACCATACCTTCTTTTACAGATAACAACTTGGGTAAAAACTGCCCACAGTCCTTTCCATGAAGCAATCTGAAAGGATCTTCTAGGGACCAGATGAATAATTTAGGACTAATAATCCAGACAATAGCTTTACTTGGATTGGCTGAACTAATACAGACCTGAATTCATTTCAACATTTCTCTGCTTCACTTTCCTAAGATAATTCTGAACACGGTGTGACATCTTCATATCCTAGACCAGTGATTCCCAGAGTGTAGGAGCCACTGTCACTGGTAAACTGCAGGATGATTTTAGGTGGTGTTCAGACTGAGCCTGGAATAACACAGAATCCCCCAGGAGGAAAGCTGGCTACCTCTCCCTTCTCTCTCTCTCTCAATAAAGGGAGGGCAGGCCTCCGAGTCAGGGTTTCTGGCAGGCATTGCCATCTACTTAGGATTGACTGACACTATTTGGTTTTCATTTTTTGACTTTTATTGCATATCTCTACTATTTGTGGCACACAATGGTTTTCCATTTAAGGTAGTGATTTAAAGTTTCCTTTTTAGAGCCAGCTCTGATGGCCTAGGGGTTCAAGTTCTGCGTGCTCCACTGCAGTGGCCTGGGTTCATTTCCGGGGTGCAGAACCACACCACTCATCTGTCGGTGGCCATGCTGTGGTGGTGGCTCACACAGAAGAACCAGAAGAGCTTACAACTATACACAACTACGTACTGAGGCTTTGAGGGGGAAAAAGGAAGAAAAAGGAGGAAGATTGGCAACAGATGTTAGTTTAGGGCGACTGTTCCCCTACAAAAAAAAAAAAAAGCTTCCTTTTTAAATACATATATTTGCAGTTAAAAACATTAAATAATAATAGAAGTGGAATACAATCATGGCAAAAAGCATGAAGGTGGTATCTGAATGACTGATACTTGGGGAAACACGCGTAGTGATTAAAACAGCTTGGGTTTGAATATTAGCTTTGCAACTCCCTTGCTGTGTGACTTTAGGCAAGTTATTTAAGATGTATGTGCTTCAGGTTCCTAGTGTGTAAAATAGAGCTAATGATAGTATCTACTTCAAAGGGTTATTGTGAGGATAAACGGGTTATTAGAGATAATGAGCTAAAATGGTACCTGGCATATAGCAAGAATTCCATATACATTAGTAATTACTAGTATTTTATAAATATATCTAGGTAAGTAAATATATTCAAACTCAGTCCTCTGGCCTGTGAATTACAAGATAAGATAAAGAGACTTCTTCATGGGCTCTTGTATAGGAGAAAAGAAAAGCTCCTTCTGTTTTTCTTTAAATTAAAAATACAGCCAATTGAGGAGTGTTTCTTTTTTTTTTAATTTTATTTATTTATTTTTTCCCCCAAAGCCCCAGTAGATAGTTGTATGTCATAGCTGCACATCCTTCTAGTTGCTGTATGTGGGACACGGCCTCAACATGGCCGGAGAAGCAGTGCGTCGGTGCACGCCCGGGATCCGAACCCGGGCCGCCAGCAGCGGAGCGCGCGCACTTCGCGCGCACTTAACCGCTAAGCCACGGGGCCAGCCCTGAGGAGTGTTTTAAACCCATGTGATTCTCCGGAAGCCAGCAAGCCAAGTGCACTGTCTTGAATTCCATTACAGTTTCCTTTCCTCTGTACTTAAAAATTTCAATATTTCAATTACTAAAAGTTAAAAATGAGGCTGTCATTCCTTAGCACGAACCACAATGAATTTATAACCAGGCATGTGGTTCCTCCAACATTTTAACATTCTGTCCAATTCAGGAAGCAGCCCAAGATTCGCTGTTTTCTTGAACAGTAAACGACTTTCTGTTTAAATCATAACCACCTTATATGCAATGACTTTTTAAAAATCTGCTTGAATATTGCTACTGTCTGAATGTTTGTGTCTCCCCGATATTCACGAAATCCTAACGCCCAAAGATGATGGTATTAGGAGATGGGGCCTTTGGGAGGTGATTAGGTCATGAGAGTGGAGTCCTCACAAATGGGATTAGTGCTCTTATCAAAGAGGCTTCAGAGAGATCCTGCGCCCCTTCCACCACGTAAGGACACACGAGATGTCCGCCACCCAGCAGAGGACCCACATTCAACCACGTGGGCACCCTGATCTCAGCCTTCCAGCCTCCAGCCCTGTGAGAAACATCTGTTGTTTATAAGCCACCCTGTCTGTGGTATTTTGTCATAGCAGCCCGAGCAGACTATGACACATATAAAAGGCAAATGGGCATCACTAATTTATCTTTTCTTCATATGATTTTTTTCTGTCCTTGGCTTCCAATGGATTTCCTCTCTTTGTTCACGTAGCTTAGTGACTCCCTCTAGTGAATCATAAAATGTAGCGAGAAAGTCACTCCCTATTAATGTCGTGTGCCTTCTTCACCCCACTCCAGTTTAATGGGCATTTTGGACTAAAATGGGGAAGGCCGGAGAACACGGCTCTGCTCAGTGACATTGGATTAGCAATCCACCGGGTTCAGCCAAGCTCTGAGTTTGCTCTCCGTGGCTAATAGGGCTTCCTGAACAAGGAATGTGAGCTGTCCCTTCTAATCCCACAAGTTATCATCTCCACTAGAACTCAACTAGACTAAAAAAAGAAGGAAAGAAAAGAAAAAGAAACGACTCTGTAACTAATGTGAAGGAAAATGGTTAACAATGAAATTAATGCCGATTGCAAATGTAACCTTCAAGAGGCACAGAGCCCAGTAATCCCTCAAAGAACAGATAATACAATCTGATTGCTTTTGAATGTCAAATGTACCTGCAAGAAATAGCTATGTAAATGGCCAGGGCAGGCTCTGTACTAAGAGTCCAAAGTTAATTTTTAAAATCTAAGTCATTGTTCCCATCCCTCTCAATTCTGTCAAAAAGACCTTTACTTTCTTGTTTTTTTAAACGACCTTGTCCTCACAGCTACAGAGGCAGCTCTTCAGACTGACTGTGAGATAGAACCACGTGCCTGGTTGCAAACCTCCGGGCTGTGCAACCTTGGCATGTTGCTTAATCTTTTTGTGCCTCAATCGCATCATCCAAGAATGGGATTATAACAGCACCTACCTCACAGGTTTGTTGAGAACTGTACCCAACACATGGTTAGTGCCCTGTCAACGTTAGGCATTATGAGTAATGGTCATACACAACCTTTACATGACTTCTTGAACTCACTGACATAGGTATCGCCATATGTCCATTTTATGGATGAGACTGCACATTTCAGAGGGTTGTAACATGCTCAACACTACAGAGTTTACCAATCAAGATACAGCATCAGATCTGCCCCTTTGCACTGCCTGAAACAAACTGAAGATTAAGAACAAAAGTACCCACGGCAGATGACTGATGGGGCACTGAGAATGTATCGAGAAAGGTCTTCCTAAAGACTATCATAATTTTTTAAAGTGTTGATAATTTATTCTGATATTCCACAGTACGTATGAATAGAACAATTTAACAGAATAAGATAAGGGAAACTGATTCATACACAGAGTCTCCATTTATGATGTTTGCTATTGGCTGGCTCAAACCACTCTCTCCTTATTTGTGACTTCTTATTCATATTGTTTTTCTGAGTCTTACATGTGTAGGAAGCGCTTGATGAAAGTGAGGAAGAGCAAGTGGCCATGATTGAGTTATAGTCTATTAGGTTACATTTATGAAACACATCTTACTCCCTGGCAGTTTAGGTACAGAGTACACAAGAGATGCAGCAATACTGCTGTCCCAAAGAATAGCAAGTGATATCACAGACTACCTACTCAAAAGTCTTACCCACCAGCTGGTGACGGAGCTTTGGGGATTCCAACACATTGAGGCAGGTAAAGACAACTGATTTCATTCCATCAACATAGCTGCCAACATGTTCAATGAACAAGAATTTTGACTGGGCATGTTAGGTGGAAAGAGGGAAGGAGAAAAGGTACAGAAAGGATCAGGTATCCACAGAGGTTAAATTTTTCCTCCCTGGAACACTGAAGTAGATTGATTGCTAAAATGGCCTCAATTCCCTACTTCTTCAGCTTTCCACATTCTTTGCAATGTGACTTTGCAGCTCCTTTCAACAAAAGATTGAGCCTGTATCCCCAACTTAATCTGGGCTGACTTGGTGATTTGCTTTGGCAGAAGTCAGACTATTAATTCTGAGCCTTGGCCTCAAGGGACTTCATGCACTTCTGCTCTTTCTCTTGGACCATGTGACCAGCATGAGAAGCTGGGGCCAACCTGCTGGAGGATGAAGAGACCATGTCGGGAAAATTCCAGGGTCTCAACTGCTGTAATCATAGACCAGCCAGCCCCCAGTTGTACCCAAGCAAGTGAGCATATCCAGCCAAGATCAGCAGAGCTACATCCCAACCCATAGCTGACCACAGAGTGCTCACAGTGACCCCAGCCAAGGCCACAAGAACCACACAGCCTACCCATGAACTTGTGCACAATAATAAAAGCTTACTGTTTTAAAGTATTGGACTTTGAGGTGGATTTTATGCAGCAATAGATAACTGATACAGACACTTTTCTCTTTCATTCCCTATGCTGGGTATGTGAGGTTTCTCCTACTGATGAGCACTTCCAGGTTAGCATTTACCAAACTAGGTTCTTTAAGACACTACTTCCATGAAGTGTTAATAGACTTTACATAGGGGGTTAAAAGGTGGTGATCAAATATATGTGGGAAATGTTCTAGCTCCTAGACGCTGCTATGACCTGGCACAGTGTACAGCATGTGGTAGTTGATCAATATTTGTTGAATGACATGAAGAAAGTGTGCTTCTCTGAATATTATTCCCTCCAGTGAAGGGGGCAAGAGTGAAGCACATTCCAGAGCTCTATATTCTGATGCACATCAGCCCACTGAAGACTCTGAGGATTATGAGGGTAACATACACAAACAAAACTCATCTTTTAATGTTAACTCCAACATGTGTAAATTTTTGGTCGAGGCATTAGTATTACAACCCCAAATGCAGCATATACTGCTAGTTACCACTCAATATCCATTCTCCTCTTTTTCATCAGTAAGACAGCCTCAACTAAAGACTACATTGCAGCTAGGTATGACCATGTGACCAAGTACAGGCCAATGAAAAAAAAAGTAAGTATTAAATGGAACTTCCAGAAAGGCTGCAGAAATTGAGGGAGCTGCTTTCTGTGCACGTCTGGACTGGGGACATGATGGCCCCTGAGTGACCTTGAAAATGGGAGCCGCATGTTCAGGACAGTGGGACAAAAAGATAGGAACCTGGGCTCCTGATCTTACCGTGAAATCACAGAGTGCCTAACTCTGAATTTCTTTTCTATGAACTTCCATCTTGTTTAAGTCACCGTTATTTTACATTTTTCTGTTATGAATGGCCAAACTATCCTAATTGATATATCAAAAAAATAGGGATCCTCAGAACTCACTTTTAGGAAGCCCTGACCTTACAGCTTCCTTGACTTCTCATTAGTACCAGATACCCAATTTTGAAAAATTATTTTTTCTACAGAAAAGGAAGCATTACTTTTATTTAAAGAATTAGTGATCTAATTTGCTGTTCTCCAAAAACAGTGGTGCCCACCCACGTACCTACACTCCCACCTTGCTTGTGGGGCTCTAGATGAGTATAATAATCATTTCCTGAGGAAAAGCAGAAAGCCAAATATTAGGAAGTGCAAGCACCGAGTGAATTCTATCTATATACTGCATCGCTCAGTGAGTGAAAAAGTACCTGGCTTCCCATTTTAACTTTTCCTCGTGGGCTCCTCTTTAAACATCCAATTATAAAGAAATTTATTTGTTTAGGCTTCCTCCTCAGGGAAATCCAGAAATTAAATCGCTTCGCCAACAAGGCCAGGAAAACAAAGCATTCATGTTGTGGCTGAGCCATAAGGCTCACATCATCAACACAAGCAGAGCCTGCACAGCTTTGCTCTCACAAAGCCATTTGGGAGAAGATTTTTATGGTAGCAGCTGAAATGTTTCTACCAAAACAACACCTACACTTTGCTCGAGTTATTTTCAGAGGAGGTTTCCCCTACTGCTGTTTAAATCATTAAAATGTAGTTAAAAGCGTAGGCTGGCATGAGTGTGGGGCTGCAGCCCCGGTGGGAGAACTTAGCTGCCACTGCTTGGCTGGATGACCTTGGGCAGATCACTTAACCTCACTGAACTCAGGTCCTCACCATCAAACAGGAATTTCAGCACCTTAGCAAGTCGTCCCGAGAACCGATGGGACAATGCATGCATAGCACTGTGGCTACATAATAAGTGCTGGAAAAATGAGAGCTGTATTAATTCCTGTCAAATTTGATGCTAACTACCTTAAACACCCTGGGGAATAAGATATAGAACTTATGAGTAAGCCATATTTAAAGATACTAAGTTAACATTAATATAAAAATACAAATGTGCTCAATAGTATGTGTGTAGAAGCCACAGAACCTTATTAACCCACAGACCACTTATGCTGCTTTTTCTTGACTCTCTAGGACAGGGTCACGGACAGGAAGTCCTCTCTGAATGGCTAAACTAGACATCAGGAAGTCCATTTCCTGGAACTTCCATATTTAATCCATTAATCATGAGAACTACTATTGTTGAGCATTCACCAAGCATGAGGCACTGAGCGACACACTTCTCATGGATTAACTATTTGTCTTTCACACACCTGGAGATGAGATGTGATGACCAGACCCCACTTCAGGACTGAAGAACTGATTCCCCTGCTGCTGCCCGTGCTGCAGGCAGAATGCAGAAAGCTGCCCTCAGCTGGACAAACTGCTCCGCCCAAGGTCCAGCACCCTTCCCCTCGCTGCTGCCTTCAGTGGACAGCACTGGTGCATAAAGGCCCATACTGCTTTAGAGCCCTACAGGGTTGACTAAGACTTCCATTAGGACTGCATCACAGCTCTACTTCCCGCTCTGCCCAATCCCAAATCCTTCCCTTCTCCTCCACTGGTGTTGTCTTAAGAGACAGCATAGGTACTGTACGTTCACTTTTCAGATGAAAAAAGTGAGTCTTAGAGGGGTTAAGAAACTTCCCCAGAGTCACACAGCCAATAAGTGGTATGACTGGGATTTGGGACCCAAGCACTCTGATGCCAGAGCCCAGGCTCTAAACCACTCTGCTCTACTGCTCAATCAGGTTTGCATTTTTATGTCTAATAAAATAAACTGGGTAAGTTGGCTGTTGTCCTCACAGTAGATTGCAAGAAGCAAATTAGAAGGAAAGGCAAGAGAAGGAATCTCAATAAACTGTTATCAGTCAAAGACAACCAGAAAACAGAAACTACTCTAGATCTTTCAAAGCAAGGGACTGGTACAAAGTGATGGAATGGCTGAGAGGCCACAGAGAAAACAGGGAGGCAGTCCAGGAACTAGCAATTGTGGAAAGCTAGGGAGGAGGGATAATGGAAGGAAGTGATATTATCAGAGCCCAGAGACTAGAACAGCATAGGCTGCTATGGAGAAAGGGGAAGTCTATGTCTCCTATCGGACACAAGAGGGCAAAGGAGCCTGGGAAATGTAGTTCCCCGTAACTTGAAGCGGAACAGGAGAAGGTCATGGAATGGATCTAAGAACAAGTCTGTGTTTGAGCAGCCCAAAGGCACAGCTGATCAACTGACAATGAAGAAGAATAGAGAAACACTCTGAAAATAAAATATAAGAATTAAAAAAGCATCTTTCAAAACTTAGTTTAATGGCAAGTAGTCCCACCTACTCCAGCAGTCTTTAAACAAACAATAACAACAGTAATAATGCCTCTCACTCACATGGCTCTTTACAAGGCACATTGTATCAATAACCCATGTCTCAAAGGATGAGGCTGAGAAGTTTCAAGTATTCTCCGTTTAGTAAATCAGGGGAATACATGTAACATTCCAGAAGTATTTCCATCATAAAAATAGCAAGCTTAGTGGCCGGCCTGGTGGCGTAGTGGTTAGGTTCACACACTGCACTTTGGCGGCCCAAGGTTCACAGGTTTGGATCCCAGGTGCGGAACTATGCACCACTTATCAAGCCATGCTGTGGCAGCAGCCCACATATAAAGTAGAGGAAGATGGCACAGATGTTAGCCCAGGGCAAATCTTCCTCAGCAAAAAGAGGAGGATTGGCAACCCATGTTAGCTCAGTGTTAGTCTTCCTCACCCAAAAAAAAAAAAAAAAAAAAAATAGTGAATTTATTTGATGGTGTTTAAATGTAGAACAAACTGTTCCCCACCACTGTCAGCTAAATTAGGTGTTAATGTAGCTCCTCTTCTGGAAAACCAGATCTGCCTTCACAATTTTATCTGCTGTTTGACAAAGTAGGAGCTAGAACACAAATTCTTTGCTCTCTGCTCAGAGGTCCTCTGCTGACTTCTCTGATGTAGCAGAAATTCTTGGAGGTAGGGAGGGGGCGGAGGAGAGAAAAACTCTGAAAACAAAAATATATTATCAAGGATGTCCAGTGCTCGCTTCAGCAGCACAGATACTAAAATTGGAACAATACAAAGATTAGTACGACACTCAAGGATGACATGTAAATTCGTGAAACATTCCATATTTTACTTTCCTTTTCTAAGGTTCACAGGTGGGAAAACTGAGGCTCTGATAAGCAGAATGACTTAGCCAACTGAGGGCCCTTCTTGTTTCAAACCCCATCCCCAACTTCTCCAAAAAAAAAGGATCTCCTGTCACAGTATTTAGCAACCACTCAATGTATAACCTATCCACTTTGCCCTTCCAAAAACATCTAACATCTAGTTTAAAAATTATTTTATTATAGTCCCCCCAGAAGGAATGTGATTTGTTCATATATAAAGATTGGGAATACATTTCAGTCTTTTCCACACACACACCCCTCCCCCAACAAAGCTTCTTTGAGGTAATTAAAACCCAAACGGCTTGAGAGAGGACCTGAGTTGGAGGCTTAGCTTTGCTTCTAGGTAGCTGTGTGGATTTAGGCTGGCCAGTTAACCTCTCTGGGCCTCTGTTTCCTCATTTCCAACATGATGCAACTAGAACTAGCTAATGTCCACAATCCTTTCAGCCCCGAAATGATTCCACAGAAAGATAACAAAAGTCCTGTGTGGAACCAGATCAACTCTCTCTCACTTGACATCGCCCAGGCATCTATTGGTGAGATTGCTTATCAGAATTAAAAGTACAGTCTGTCGCCATGCACAGAGAGAAGACTGACCTCATTCCTTGCCCAGCTGACTGTGATCTCACCCAGCAATTCTCAAGTTGGGTTCTAGGGTAGGGTAGTCTGATTGCAAAAAGAGCAATTCTTCTCCCTCCCTGTATCTACACCCTCCGCCATGTAACCTTGTAGCACCCTCCCACTCTAGGACAGCCCAGGTGACTTCCTTTGGCCAATGAGATAGGAGCAAACATAATATAAGCAAATGCTTGAAAAGTGCGTACACTGTTGGGCTTCCTCTCATTCTTGCTCCCTTGTCATGGCCAGGAGAACATGCTGGGTCTAGCATGCTTGAGGATGAGAGACATATATAGAAGAGACAAGTCACCCCAGTCTTCCTACCTAAAGCCATCCTAGATCAGCCAACAGCCAATGAGCCCCCAGACATGGGAGCAAACCCAGCTAAGATCAGAAGAGCTGCCTGCCCAACCCACAGCTGACCACAGACACGTGAGCGAGATCAGCTAAAATCAGCAAGCCCAGATCAAGATCAGCTGAACCCCCCAAACATGTAAGCTAAGTAAGCTTTTACTATTGTATTCCATCGAGGTTTTGTGGTTGCTTGTTACACAGCATTATAGTGACAATAGATAACTGATACCCATTCCTTGGACTACTAGCCCTCAGCCAGACTATAATGACTATTTCCAGAACAAAGGTTCCTTAGTGCTGAAACAAGTTTGGGACACACTGCCTGCCTTAAATTTATCTTAGAGGTTCACAACACACATCAATGCTTTTAAGGCTCTAAGAAATTCCCCAGTAGAGAAATCTATTTAACTTTGCCTAACTCATGTTTTCCCCCAACCTATTGTACCACAGACCCCAAGTATGATTTGCTAATCAAATTCCCCCCCAATCTTAGATCCCAAGTCTGGATTCAGCCTCTATCCAACCTTCTTGCTGGTTAGGCCATGTATCTTATTGTCTCTTCCAAGATAGTTAATGGACCCCTCAAAAACAAACAAACAAAATAAACAAAGCTAAAACCTTAAAAGTACTTTGAAATCACAAAAGCTTATATTTTTTATAACAAAAGTCTAATTAGAACTGAAGGGGAATGTTCCACAAATATCTGAAATCCATACATAGCCTTAGTCTAATTTCAACTTTCTCTTCCATTAAAACTTGAGCAAAAGCCTAATGCTGACCTTGCCATTCCCTCCTCAACATTCTTCAGAGGCTCCCCATTGCCATCTTATTTCCATGGTTCACCAGGGCCCTGATTCCTTATCCATTTCCTCTCCCGCCACTCTTCCTCCCCTCTATCTCCTTCCTAGCCTACTCCCACTCTCAGGGGTACCTGCTATCCATGCTGACCACCTTCAAGTCCATCAAATGGGCATGAGCTAGTGCTCTGAAACTCTCCAGAGTCTGGTCCTATTTGATGTGAACTTGAATTATGCAGCTTTGAAATAATATGACATAAAAGCATTAATATGGTCTCACATTAATTTGAATCAATGTTAAAGCCACCCAAAATATTAAAATTCTTCAAGAATTTATAGTGTCCAAGTTGGCTGTGCCAAAGGTACTCTAAACTCTGTTTACAGAGTGGCCACAGGGTGGCGCCATATTAGCTGAGAAACAGAAATACCCACCATCTTTTGATCTTTTGTTAGAAATATTCTTTTTTTTTTTGGTTTTAAAAAACCAATTTTTTTAATTGAGGTAAATTGGTATTTGGTACATTACATTATATAAATGCCTTGAATTATGGGAGTTCTGAATCTGCAAGGAATTCAGAAACACAACCCTCACATAAAATGTGACCTCTAAATTAGAACACGGAATTTCTTCTGCTGGAAACTCCTCCCCACCTCTTAACCACACCCAAGCCCAAACACACAGAGTTCATCCACCTAATTTCAATTCACCTTTCAAGCATCAGTTGAGACAGTACTTCTTCCTGGAAACTTCCCCTGAAACCCTCAAGAACAGGTTGCAAGACCCTCCCATGACAGAATTTACCTGATTTTAACATTTTTCCACTATAAATACCTATCATTTGGTCTAGACTCTTTCATGGGAGGGATTCTAGCTTATTCCATTTTAGATCCAAAGTCCAATATAATGCCTGGTTCATAGCAGATGATCAATGAGTATCGGATGGGTTCATGTGTGGATGGATGAATGGATGGATGAATGGATGGACGGACGGATGGATGGAGACATGAGCAAGGAGGATGGGCCACTGAATACAACCATGACTGATTTTTGCTGTATATTCTCTCCTTATCCTCTCCCCTGCCCAACCTCAGGAAAAGATAATTACAAATACTAGGCAACAGCAGAGGAAAGAAGACAAGGAAAAAAAAAACCTTGATAATCATACTGGCTGAATAAGAGTGATCACTATGGATTTCGAATTAATGTAGACCCACACTTTTTGAAGCGAGGGCACTTGTCAAAAATATAAAAGACAATCAGAAAAAAAAGTAGGACGCAGTAGTGTCTTTCTTTTGCTCATCAGAGAAAATCTGCTGAAGATACATCTTTTATTTTTTGAAGATAAACATTTTAACTCATTTGTTGAAAGTGAAGGATTCACTCCAAGAACTGAATGTGATCTCTTCAATGTAGCAAAGATGTAGGAAGAGCTTTCTTTAGAGTTCTATGGGGTCAAATTTCCCGCTTCCTATCACAAAACTCACCAGAGAAATATTTTTGTTTCTCATTCACTTTCACCCTGGACACTAAGTTCACTATCTTGGTTACCCATGAGTTGTCCTCTTTAATGGGGACAGAAATGAGTGCAAACACAGATAAGACATTTTAAAACCAAATAAGCCTCATCTCTGATGTTTCTTTTCACATGCCTTTTGACCCCACACCAAACACCCCATATACCTCTGGCACTTCTAGGCAGAGCTAGGATAATAGCTCTCCCATTGATTTAAACATCCTGCCAGCTGACACCAGGCAGCAGCCTGAGAGAATGTCACATAGATGATCTTTTGGCTCTGTGTGTGTACAGCCTTTAATTCTCTGAGCCTTAATTTTATTTGAACTTTCTTTTGACCCCTTATAGACACTCTATTTGAAAACAAGGGCTGCACAGTATTATCATGAGCTAGAAAAATCCAAAACAATTTTCTATGGATTAAAGTTAAGCAAGTTAAAGTTAAGCAAAAGCATAATCTGCTGCTGATGTTTTTCAGGTTCGTTTGTGCCATACTTCCCTACTGTCTGAACTCCCTTAAAAAGCCCCACTTAAAAATATAAATAAGAAACTGGCCATTTAGTTGTGTCATCAATAAACCACATCCATGGTGGCAGCGGGGAACACCATAGTTGGTTCTCCCAAATCTCAACCTTAAAGATGTGGTAACAGCCCAGCTTCTCGGAGCAGCTCTGTTCTTTGGAAACTTGTTAAACTTGCAAGAATTCATTTCTGCCTCCTACAGTCTGTTTTTTCTGCATGCATTCTTTCAAAAGACATCTGCATCCCCTGGGAAGAGATGAAAGTGATACCACATAAAACAAAAAGCAAACTTCAGAGGGACTTCTCATGTAAATACTCCCAAATACGGAGTAATTTCTTCACTTTGTTCTTCTTATTCTCTAACTCCCTTACAAAGTTAAATCCCTCGAGGTTGTTTATTCTCTTTATTTATAAAAAGCACCCACCAGGTAACCAAATCAAAATCCCTTTTGCGGAAAGGAACCCAGACAGCTATTTCCCAGAGACCAGGAACCATCGCCACCAGGACTCCCACAAGGCACAACTGAATACACCCTGTGTTTCCTGCCAATGCTGTTCCTTAATTGGCCATGAATAGTTACAGTCAGCCCCAGCAATTTCTGCACTCTGTACAGTATAACCTCCTAAAAGAGCTGAGAGTTTAGGGGCCAAATTTTTCAATAGCATCCAATTAATAATCATAGTAATAATGAAAGAACTGCCAAACTGCTATGTGAATTCTGAAGCCCAAAGTGGAAGCTCAGCTAAAGGAAGTAAAACTATTCTTCCACAGCCCTCCCCCCATCACTTTCTAAATGTTCCATTTAGCAATGGAAATTTCTGGAATTAGATAACGTGAAATGTTAGGATTTTATATTTCAGGCTATCTCTGGATATAAAGATTAAAATTATTGACAGCTGATCTCAAGGAAGTCACAATTCCACTCAAAAACGTCTAACAGAAGCTGTCCATTTATTCAACAGATGATTACCGAGGACCAGGCCCTGAGGATCCACGGTGAATGGTATAGACAGAAATCCTGGCTCTCGCGGAACTTCCCTTCAGGAGAGGTAGACTGACATCACACAAATAAGTAAACGGTCTGGATATGAGAAGATATTTACTAAAGGCTATGGAGGAAAAAGTCTAACGTAGGGAAAGAAGACAGGAGCATAAGATAGGGGGTTGGCAGTGTTAAACGGGAGGGTAAAGGAAGGCCCCAACTGGCAAAGGTTTGAAGAAGGTGAGGGACCAAGTCCTACAGATGCTGGGAAGAAGAGCTTTCCAGGGAAAGGCAGAATACGCTGCGGCCCTAGCGGGAGGCATGCCTAGCATGTGAGGACAGCAGCTGGCAAGGGTGGCAAGCCTGGAGTGAACAAGGGAGAGCAGTAACAGATGAAGTCAGAGAGCAAAAGGAAGGGATCGTGCCAGGCCCTGAAGGCCCCTGAAGGGCTTCAGCTTATGCTCCAAATGAGGTAGGAAGCTATTACAGGCTAGGAGCAGAACGACATGGTTTGACTTTTATTAAAAGGATTGCTCAGCCTGCTGTGTTGAGAACAGACTGTAGGTGGGTGAGGACATAAGCAGGGAGACAGCTAGAAGGCTATGGCAGAATCCAGCTGAAGGAGGATGGTGATTGGACCAGAAGGTAGTAATGAAGGTAATACAAACTGGTTCAATTTGGGATATGTTTTGAATGTAAAACAAATTGAATTTACTGATGAACTAGATGTCAGTATTTGAACGTAGAGGTTCTATTTTTATTTTCCTACTTAAAATGCCCAGTAAAACTTCAAATATTCATTCACTGGGTTTATTCAATCCAACAGGTCCTGACGATGCACTACATTACATCTCCAGCGTTTATCTTTCAACTGATCCATGGTTATCTGCCATTGCTTCTAAGATATATCGCTCTTCTAGTCCACTCAACCTTAGCCTGACCACCCATTCTCAACTTTGGTATTCATGATCACAGAACTAATTTCCCACTCATCCAGGTTCAATATCCCTTTGTTTCTTCCTTCTCTGTCTTCCCCACTATGAATCAGACAGGAAACTCTACCACTTCTTCCTCTGCACTCTATTTTGTGCACTTCCCTCCCTCTCAGTTTCTATTGCCACCCCCTTGGTACCCACACTACAGTCTCCCAGGCAGTCTCACTGGCTCCAACCTCTCCCTCATCAAAACCACCTTGCCAACTGTCACCAAAATAATGTTCTGAAAGTACAGGTTTCATGATGTGACCTCCCCTGTCTGCAAGCATTCAGTCCCTGCACGCTGGCCTCCAAGAGTCTCACCTGATGGCTATAGGTCTCTCCATAGCCCTCCATTCTCTAACCTCTCACCCCTACCCCGCAGGCATCCATACTGCCTCTGGAGTGTGAAAGGGTATTCCTGCTCATTCTCTTACTTTAACTTTCACACATGGGGCTTTTCCAGTCTATAATTGCCCCCTACTCGACCTTCTGAGCAACCTTTCCTGAAGTTACTTATCCTTGCAGACTAGCTCAAATTCTGCCCCCTCTATAAAAACACCCCTAACTACTCCAGCCTCTATTCAGGTCCTAGTATGGCCCTCTTTATATGACCCTTTCATTAGGACCTCATGTCACAGGTGCATGCCATATTACCTGCATAGGTGTACACTTCAAGGTCACATACCAACTTGTATTCATTTTTACACCCTCCACTGAGACACATACAGAGTATTCAATATGTATTTACTGAATTAAATTATTTCAGTGAAATAAATTAACTTAAACAATATTACCCTCCACCTTAATCTCAATCTCTGAAAGTGGAGAATTGAAAACCCTTAGAATTCAAAGGATACAGAATCTTTGAATAAAATAGTCTCAGTTATCTCTTTTTCTATCTTTCTATTTCTTTCCTGCCATTTTGATTCTTCCACTAACTTTGTTTGTAGATAGCGTGCCACAGAAGAACTGGACAAAATGTTATGGTTGTGGTTATCTCATGGAGATTATGCTAAAGGCACATCATATCCCAAGATGTAATCTAATCAATCTTTGACTTACAGTCAAATAAGATACTGGCTTTCATGGGAGAGTAAACAGGAATGGAATGAGCAGTTCTGGCCCCAAAGTCACAAAATTTGGCCATCACCGAGGTCTCTGAGTATAGAACTGGGGCCACGTGGCAGTGGAAGCAAAAAGAAAAAGAAGTTGACTTTTAATCAGGCACTTATGGTCTATTTCTAGGCAGGAATTCCTGCTATATCTCAGAACTACCACGCAGCCTCCACCAGTATATTCTTTTTTTTTTGGCTGAGGAAGATTCACCGTGAGCTAACATCTGTTGCTAATCTTCCTCTTTTTTTTGCTTGAGAAAGATCAGCTCTGACCTAACATCTGTACCAATCTTCCTCTATTTTGTATGTGGGTCACCCCCACAGCATGGCTGATAAGTGGTGTAGGTCTGTGCCCAGGATCCGAACCCACGAAGCCGGGCCACTGAAGCAGAGCACGCTGAACTTAACCACCAGGCTATGGGGCCAGCCCCTCCACCAGTATGTTCTTAATGATAGAACTTCATTGACTCAGAAAACACCATTGCAGGGAGGATCCCTGAGAAATTATGTCCTTGTAGTCCCCAAAACACGCTACTCTTAACTTCTCTCAGGATAAACATTCTCTTCTCTTAATCCTTACTTCTTCAAGGCAACTACCTCCAATTTTCAATTCATGCAAACAACAAACATTTGCCAGTACCTAACATGAGACATGTACAGCCACTGATGCCCTGAGGAAGACAGATACGTTCCTTTGCCTTCTAGAGCTTACAGAGGAGGCAGACAGTGATCAAGTAGCCACACAGGTATATAATTACAAACTGTCATTAGTACAATGAAGGAAACGGAGATGGAACAGGGGATGAGACTTAATCCAGAGGGTTCCATGCTCCCCTGAGGAAGTGACACTTGAGCTGAGATCTGAAGAGTAAGCTAGAAGTTAAGGCGAAAGAGAAGAGAACCTCTTGTCACAGGGATATGGAAGGACCTAGGAGCAGGAGGGACAGTGGTGCACTGGAGTAACTTTAAAAAAAAAAGCAAAGCAGGGAGAGAATGGCTCAAGAAGAACTGAGAAGGCAGAAAGCAGGTCAAGCAGAGCTTTGCGGAACCTGGAAAGGAAAGAAATCTCTAGCCTCAAAGGAATGGGCAGGCCCTGCGAGTCCCTCCAAATCCTCAGTGTACTGATGTTCTCTACTCATCTGCCATTGCCTACTCTGACCACAGTTCCTTTGAGATAACCCATCCCATCTAAGCCCCTCAAAGGAAATCCTTAGTAGCACAAGACGTGGCCCTCTCAACCACAGATGAATGGACAGCTAGAACCAATATGAGTGTCTCTTGGGAGCATCTGAACTTGGGAGCTCTTAAGACACAGCCAATTGGTGATGAACACTGAACGAAAAAGTTTCCATGAATGCTGGGGGCTGAGGGACATGTTGGTCATATTGAGCCATGTGCAGAAAAAAAAATGTAGCTGTAAATTGCTTGTCCCTCTTCCCACTGAGAGGTCAAGTCTATTTCCCTTCTCTAGGAAGCTGGCCCTGTGACTGCTTTGACCAAGAGAATTCCGTGAGAGTGATCATCCAGGATTGCTGAGTCCCAGCCTTAAGGGCACTGGCAACTTCTGCTTTTGCACATTTGTAATGCTCCCTCTTGAAACCCAGCCCCCGTGTTGTGAGAAGCCCAGGCCGCATGGACAGGGGCTACAGAGACGAGAACTGAGGTGCTCCAGTTGACATCCTAGCTGAACTCCCATCCTGCAGCCAGCGTCAATTGACTGCCAAGTGAGAGAGTCACCTTGAGTATGCCAGCTCATTTGAACCCCCAGATAACTGCAGCCACAGCCAACACCATGTGGAGCAGAAGAACTGCCCAGCTGAGCCCAATCAGCCCACAGATTCCTGAGGGATATTAAACGGTGGTTATCGCTTTAAGCCAATAAATTTTGGGGTACTTTGTTACAAAACAAGAGATAACTAAAACAGAAGTAGAACAAGGTAGCAAATAAGATTAGGAAAGAATGAAGCAGATATGCAAAGAAACACAGAGATGCAGCTCCTGCACGGAAGGGAGTCCAAGCTTAATTCTGGACTTTCCCACTCCAGATCCACGACACTCGACTGGACTTTGTTCTGTGTCTGTAATTCATGAACTTCAGCTTCTTAACAATAAAATGGCCTTAAGCATGACCAGCTTAAGGGCTTTTTGTTCAGAAAGGCTCTGACTAATACCCACGTATTACAGTGACCATTTTGCTCCTGCCTCTGCAGAGGAATTCTTGTTTACCAGTGTCCAACTTAGTAAATAGCGCTCAGAAATTCACTGTCTACAACTGTGGTATTGATAAGACAGTCTTCACCAGTTACCTGCCTTAGGGTATCAAGCTTACTGATCTCTAAAGTTTTAGGGACTAGGGTAATTAGAAGGAATAAGGCTGAAGTATCTCTTACGGTAGGAGTGTCAGATATGTTCCACTAAACAGATGATTGTGAACTATGGAAGCTAACTTAATCATTAGTAATTAAAAAGGCAATCCACCATATTTCCAAGCAACTCATCATATTTCCATATTTTAGCTAATTCTAAAGTGAAACAAGGTAATTCGATAGTGATAAATTTGGTGTAAGTGCACACAAATCTGAGCAAAGGTACGTATTGATAGAAGATACCAAAGTCTATCTCCCTACTTTGAGATGCTCTTGAATTAAAAACATGCATTGCTCAGTATTTAGAACATGTGCTCCATGAGGTCTAGCAATATGTTATATGTCTAAATAGTCTTAAAGACATTGTTTTGTTTTGTCTTCATTCCTAATATTTTTAGAGTGTATGTACTGTCCATTTTAAGTGATGAGTATTAAGGATTAGATAACTATTCTATCCCTTGGCCTCAAGTCCAGGCACTCCTCCAAAGGCCACCAGCATTTTGGCCAAATAATCATATGCCTCTTCGCTGTTTCTCCAACCCACCAGGAAATTCCACACCTTCTTTCATACCATTCCCCCGCTTCTCTCCCTGGTAAGCTCACTATCACCCTTCAAGAATCAACTCAATGTCACTTGTTCTATGAAGCATTATCTGACACTCACCAACCTCTCTGCCTTTTCTTGACAGACTTAACTACACCCTTATTTAGATTCACATAATACTCTGTATATACCTATAATACTTAAAATATTTATCGTAATTATTTGTTTGAACTTCTGTTTTCCCACCTACATTGTGATTTCTTTGAAAGCAGTGATCAAATACTATTCATTATTGACTCCATGGAGCTTATTAGCAAAGTGCATGACTCACAAGGGGCCCTCTGTAAATATGTACAGAATGAGTGCTTTCTGTTGCTATAGTGTCTTATTCTAAGCAGCCTGAAATGCCTTTCACACCAGCTTTTCTTAAAACTCTCAAAAAAATGGATTATAACCCACTAGAGGGATGAGAAATATAAGGAATTAAGAGGAAAAGACTTACTTATCTAATATTAGAATACATGAGAAAAATCTCTGAAATTTCCAGATGGATAGATCCACTTCACTCTTCTGTTTCTGTGAATTACATATTATTCCATCTTATAGAGTCAAATACATTATAATTAACTGTATACATGGTCATAATAAGGTAGAGCTTCTAATTTTCAATTCACTATTCAAACAGAGCTACCCCTGGAGCAGACCAAATATGCATATATATATATATATATATATATATAATCAATCACAATCTAAGGCATCCTTCCAAATATGTCTTCTTTAATAAGCAGACCCCTTCTTTTGTTAATGCATCCTACATGCTGAGTGTCCTCTGGGCTCAAGGACAATTTACACTTCATTATCTTATATTTTCATATCGTTTCTAGCTATCTCACCTCATCCCATTCTGTCATCTAGGCTCCTCAAAGATGGCATTTCAGCTAGGGTTCCAGCAGGAAGTAGATGGAACACTCACATGAGACAACTGAGGGTGTTTAATAGGGGATTATTTATTTACCAGCTGTGGGCAAGGTTTAGGGCAGACAACCAGGGAATCTGAAGTGCCCTAGGCCTGAAGGGACAAAAGGACAGAGCGAGGGGAACCCAGAAAAAGTGCTGTAGTTACAGAAGCAAGTCACTGACAGACTCTGTGGCCTCCAGGAGGGCGACAGAGACAATCACCAGCCTTTGTGGCAAGGAAAGACCTGGGGGAATAAACAAGCTGACCTCATGGTCCTCCTCCCTCCAATCTCCTGCTACAAATCCCACTGCCTGAATCCAACCAGAAGCCAGAGGTCAAGGAAGCCCACCAATGCAGCATTTAACACCCAACCTGCAGGACAAGAGCAGGCTGGAGAAAGTGGAGAGTGGATATGGAGGGGGTCACATCGATGGTATCATAATCAGCACCAATCTCTCAGCCCCATCCTTCCCATACTATAGCACTGGGCGCACAGATGGAAATAATAAGAAAGAGCCAAGACACAGAATCACACTGTGTGTAGGAAGGCTCCACTTATACCCATTTCCATGTCTTTCCGAGCACGTGGGAGTTATCCCTCCACATTCCCTCTGTACTCAGTTCCCAAGCACACTGAGCAGGCCCTATTCTAGGAACTGAGACTCTGACTGTGGGCTTTCCAGCAACAAGTGCCTAGGAATAAGGCCTCCAGGAAAAGCCCTCAAACAGTGACACAGAAGTTGGTAAATAAATAGACCAGTTCCTCACCCCTCCAGTGGACTACTCTGAAGCATAATCTACAGTCTCCAAAAGACAGTGCTCCAGCAGACAGGAGCCTCAGTTAGTTGTCCATGATGGAATCAGCTTGTCAGCACACCCTATACTGGCTGCATTTCCTTCCTTATCTCGCTCCCCATCCCCGCCACTGGTGCTTCCTGGGACCACCTCCCAAGTTAGCTATTTGCTCTCCAATCCTTGTCTCAGGCCAGCTTTGTGAAAAAGCCAACCTAAGACAATGCATGAGTAATAACCCCCACTTCTGAAAACAGATTCGTCATAAAGAACGTGTGAGAGTGTGTGTGCATGTGCACGTGTGTGGTGCAAATCCTGCCTACAGTTTTTATTCTCCACCGAAATAAAAATGTACTGAATGTGAAGTCAAAAAATTTGACTTCTAAGTCTCTGACTTGGCTTTGAACTAGCTCTGTGAAGCTCAGCAAATAACAGCCTTCCCTGGCCTCAATTTCCTCATCTGTCAAATGAACTCAGACAAGGGGACCTCTAAGTTTCTTGTCCAGCTTTAAAGTTTGCTAAAAATTTTCAGCAGTAAAAGGGACATAAATCATGAGGCCCAGTACTTGGACTGACCCAAAACTCCACTCTTTGGGAGTATTTTCTTAAACTTAGGTAATTCAGAAAAAGCAAAGAGCACTTTCTTATCACCATAAAGAAAATAACTTTTAGAAATTAAGAATTTAACCTATCAACCAAATGGTTATTAGATATTATTTTAAATCAAATTTCCTAGACTTGACAGCATATATATGATCAATTACGTTAAAACATAAATTTTATATAAACATTTATTGACTACCCTCTTAATCCATTATAGGATATAACTATAAAAAAATCAAGACTGGAAATTTTTTATAAAGTAATACCTCAGGAAATAGATAGAGATCCGCCTTGTAGTTCTGGTTCTGCCATCACTTCACTTGTCTTCTTGGGCCAATCATTTCACTTCCTCATTCCCCACACCCAGCAGCACCTCCAAGAGCGGTGGACTTGGGGCATTCCATAAACAATGATCAACTGACGAATTAAAGAACGGCCCTGAGCCTTAAGTTTATTAAACAGAAAAAAAAGAGTGGGAAGCTTACACTATCTATATCATCTTGACAATCTCTTCTGATTCTAACATGCCCTCTTGAAATGAAAAAGAATATAGTGACCTAAAATTCTACAGCTCAAAATGATTATATTCCTCTCTTGAAAGCTATTGTCTCTGCCAAGAGCAGCCATCCTACAGCAGTGCTTTCCTCTTAGGGGAGGAAGCCACTGGATCCCGAGCTTTCATAAACTGATTGTTTTAAAAAAAGAAGAAATTCAGTGCTGGATGTACAGTGCCATGGAATGAACAAGGCCCACGTTTCTGGCTCTCAGATTTAAAATAATGCCCAAAAGCATTCCAACCACCAGTCATGAGCAAGACCGTTCTCACAGGTGATCAAGACCTTGTGTCAGTAATATTTGGAATCATATGACAAGAAACAAAAAGCTTGTGGGAGCAAGCAGAGGAGGCCATGGAAGGGGGAAGATGATAAGAAGGCATTCAAAAGTCCTTTCACTTCTCCTTCTTGACTAGCATATTCATAACAAAAAAACCCTCTGTAATAAAATGAAAAGCCTGTAAGTAACAATGAGCCTCTTAGGACTATTTGGGACCCTGGGAGCTCCTGCCACTTTTTCTCTGAGGCACCAAGAATTCAAAGTATGTGAGTATTGGAAACAGGAGAGGCAGGACAGGAACCAAGAGGAAAGTTCTAATTTTGTATCTTTGTGGGTATGCTATCTAAAAAATGGTTTCCTTTCAACTTCCTCCAACATGAAGAATGGTCAGCTGCTTCTCTATGATATTTCATCTGAGTTTCAAGGTCAAGAGGGAGTAGAAATGAAGAAAATGAGGTTTACTCATTTACTAAAAAGTTAGATATTAAAATACAGCAATTATAAATTTGAACCGTTATAAATACTAATTGTACTATTTATACTAAAATTGTTATGAAATATTAAATTACCAAGAAGGAAACATTAAATTACTTTGGAAATGTTAACATAAATAGCTATAATCTACCTAATTATCTCTATCAGTGGTTCTCAATGTTCAGTGCATAAAAGAATTACCAAAGAAACATTTAGAAATTCTGACGTCCAGGACATACCAAAAACCAATTATATCAACATCTCTAGGGGTTGGACAACCAACAGTATTTTTGAAGCTGCCGAGGTGACACTGATGTGCAGACAAGTTTGAGAACAACTGGTCCATATTATGCTAAGTTAATGCTAATGTGGCTTGAGGCAAAAGACAGTGCCTTGAACCAGTCCTTCATTTCTCTAAAACCCTCCCTGCCCTATCCTTACAGGTGGACATCTGGGGTATAAAGCTTCATCTCCCCACTCCTCACGTGCCTGAGGCTGCCTCTCTACTCCCTCAAGCCCACTTGGAATTTGATACTGATGCCTGCTGAGGGGCTTAAGGGGCAAAGAAGCCTAAGGAGAACAACGAGGAAGCACCGTGACATTAAAATTGTGTGCAGTAGGGCCGGCCCCGTGGCTTGGTGGTTAAGTGAGCGCGCTCCACTGCTGGCGACCCGGGTTCGGATCCCGGGCTCGCACCGACGCGCTGCTTCTCTGGCCATGCTGAGGCCGCGTCCCACATACAGCAACTAGAAGGATGTGCAGCTATGACACACAACTATCTACTGGGGCTTTGGGGGGAAAAAAATAAATAAATAAAATCTTTAAAATCTTTAAAATTGTGTGCAGCAGGGAGAACTGGCGTCCACAGTGCCTTTGCAGGAATGAGTCACTCACTGGCAAAGAAAACTCGCTGAGGGTGGGCCACACATTGCTCTCAACACGTGCAGCTTTAGCCCCCTTTCCACTGGCCTTATTCAAAGATTCATTCACTCACTCAAATATTTACTAGCCATGTGGCTTGGTCCTAGCTCACCTTAAACTCACAGCTTATAGGCAAAACAGTAAAAAAAAAAAAACAAAAAACTGCAACTTAATGTAATTAGGAAAATGGAAGTAGGCACAGGCATGGTGATAAAATACACAGAGAGCAATTACTTCTGTGGAAAGGGTATTCCACAAAGGGTATTGCAGGAACAGCATAAGCAAAGAGCCACAAGGTGAGAAGATGAAAACAGGAAGCAGTTTGGTATTGCATACGGAAAATGCATGAGAGGTGTAAGGTCGCAGGTCAGAGGTGTGAGGTCAGAAAGGGCAGCAACAGCTAGGAGTCTGGGCCTTACCCTCGAGCCAGTGGGGAGGCTGTCCTGTGGGGGCTGTCCTGTGCATTGTAGGATGTTTGGCAGCATCCCTGGCCTCTACTCACTAAATAATAGCAGCATCCCACACCCCCAATACATTCAATAATGTCTCCAGACATTGCCAGATGTCCCCCAGGAGCAAAATCACTCCTAGTTGAGAACCACTGCCCTAGAGACAGTGTGGAACTACTGCACAGGCAGAAACTATGTCCAAAATGTGCCTTTTAGAAAGAGCAATCTGCTAGCAGTATGGAGAATGAAGTGGAGTGGTGGGACATCGCCAACTATAAATCAAATGCAAGAACCTGCACATCTGTGTTCACACTTATAACCACTTTCATAAGGAGGCAGAGTCTATACTTGCAATTGGATCCAATATATACACTAGGCTTTCAAAGAAGAATCAAGTTTTTTATTATGTTAACAGTCTTTACAATATGAAAACTTCCCAGAGTTGGCCTCGAGGTGGTGGGATTCTGGGTGACTGCTCTTTTCTTTATATTTTTCAGTATCTTCCACAGTCTGAATGAATACAAGAGCAATTACTTTTCAAGGTACCTTCCTTAGGTATACCCTTTGTGAAAATAAAAACATTGCATGCATGACACTAAGGTGGACATTCATTGGAAGAAATGATGCCACAATCGGACATACACATACACACACACACACACACACTTATGCCTGCCCTTGCTCACTGTACTTTTAATGGCATTACAGCATTATGAAATGCAATTTTCTAAGAACCAAAACATGCATGAGGTATCTTCACAGAACATGTGCCTTTGCACAGACCTTTTGAAGGAGGGCATGGTTTCAGTTATCTATTGCTGTATAACTAATGACTATAAAACTTAGTGACTTAATTATTTCTCACAATTTGCTGGGCTCAGCTTGGCAGTTCTTCTATTCTACACAGTGTAGCTGAGGTCACTCAACAGGCTGCATTCAGCCAGAAGCTTGATTGGGGCTGGAACATTCAAGATGGTTTCTCACCCTTCAGGCTCTCTCTCCACATGGCCAATCATTTAATAGGCTGGCCTAAGCTTTTTTATGGCACCAAGGTTGGCTGCCAAGAAGGAGCATTCCAAGAGGACAAGCCACAATGTGCAAGGGCTTATCCAGTCTCTGCTTGCTTCAGGTTTGCTAACGTCCCAGCAACCAAAGCAAGTTTCACGGCCAAGTCTAGAGTCACTGAGGAGGAGAATACACAAGGGTATGAGTGATGGGAGGCAGAGTTCACTGGGGCCAACAAAGTAGCAGTCTACCACAGTAGGAACAGAATTTCCCGTAGACCATGTCCTTTTAGCCAGATCTTTTGAAATAAGCACCAACAGATTTACTAAAAACCAGTGATTGTAGAAATAAAACAATCTATACCAAATTAAACCTGAAGCTACCACACACCTTCCTACCTTTCTCAGGCCAGCTCTTATTACAGAAATAGAAATAATTCAATCTCATCATTTCCTAATGAAAAAGAGGAAAATCCTATATTTCCCTAAAAGATAGAAATATCAATGATAAAAGATTCCCTCACTAAAGATCTAGTACCATTCTTTAGATAAATTTGAAGATTTCATGATTAAAATATACTCACTGGATTAAAACACACGATGATCCACATCTACTGTCAATTTCCCTCTTCCCAATTTCCTTCTGAGAGGACTGAATCTCCTTTGAAGAACTAGGTACAATCTTAAACTGTGCTTGTTAGCTTTCATGCGTTGAAGACTAAGAAAAATCACACATCAGTTGTCATATGTAAAAACTAAAATTTGCTTTAGTTAACTAGTAGAAGGTCACTTCAAGACTGTTTTAATGCCTACTGTTTATTATTTTATTATTTTTCCACATGTAGATTATGAAAATGCATTCTCCAGAGGGGAAAGGCATCTCCATCATGACAACCTTCTAGTAGAGCAGTAAACACAACCCCCAAAGTGACAAGGATGCCCAGGAAAATACTGGGTGTCCATTTGAATGGGTTTATCTTGTGGGTGGATGTACTGCTTTCAAACTGACCTACCTTTGGACATGACCAACGAGGAGGTCGTTTCTGGTCCCAATCTCATAGATGAAGGATGCCCAGACCAGCGTGAGCAAAGCCTGGGATGAGCTCCTAAATGGATTTGACATGTTTGAAACAACAGTGAGTTTGAAAGATTAATTTAGGCCACTCAATATTAAGAGAGAGGTCAGAACACTGGAACTAGCAGAAAATCTTTTTAATAAGAATTACAAATAAAAAGGACTTGTAGGCCATTTCCAAATAGTTCTAATCAATTTTTCTTTTTTTTGGTGAATTCGGTGCAAGTACAGCATCTAATATTGTACCAGGCTCAATAAATATTTCTCAAATGAATAAAATATAATCTAATGGGACAGAGGAAATAGCCTTGGAGAGCCAGCCCAGTGGCTTTCTACATGTTTTTGGTAAAATTGGTGGAGGACAGGAGATGCAGGGGAGGCAGGGAGCTGACTACTGCTTTACACCTTGGGCTTTTACATGAATAAAGTTACTTCTGCTACTTAAAAAAACAATCTACTGCTGCTGATCTATCCCAACATCCTTGTTTTATGAATGAGAAAACAGAGACCCAGAGCAGTGAAACAACTAAACCAAGGTCAGATACAAAGAGCAGCAGGGTCAACCTAGACCTCAAATCCAGAGAGAAATACTGGCAAAGACAGTTGATCCTCAATATTCGCCAATTCATCTACTCACCAAAATTTATTTACAAGTAATAGAAAAATCAATACAGGCAGCACTTTGGCAGACATGCACAGAGATGCAAAAAATCTGAGCCACTGATGTACACCATCCCAGTTGAGGTCAAACAAGGCTTTGCTCTGCCTACTTGTTTTAGCTCTTATTCTGTAAACAAGTGTCCTTTTCAAGGTCTATTTAGTGCCATGTTTTTTGCAACTTTGTGCTTTTTGTCGGCAATTTTGCTGTCTGAAATGGCTCCCAAGCATCGTGCTGAAGTGCTGTGTATTCCTAAGCACAAGAAGGCTGTGATGTGCATTACGAAAAAAATGCATGTGCTAGATAAGCTTCGTCAAGGCATGAGCTGTAGTGCTGTTGGCTGTGAATCAACAATGCATATTAAATAAGATGTTTTTCTTTAAATAGAAACACAGATAAGACAAGTTTATATACTGTTCAGTTGTTGAAAAGGTTGTGACCAAGGCTCACAGGAACCTAACCCTGTATTTCCACTAGGAGCAATGGCTCAATATTTGCTATTCAGTGTTCAACAGAGACTTTATAGAGCATAACAACTGTGAATAATGAGATTGTGCATAATTTACACCTCTTTAGTTTGTTATTGTCGAGGGCCTTGAAGAATGGCCACTAGTACTCTTGAACCAGACACCAGTAAATACCTTAGAGAAAAGTGCCCCCCATACTCCCTGAGCACCTTGGTTTTTCTCAAAACCAATGATAAGAGCTTTACCAACTACATGAGGATTTTAACATTTCTCATTTATTTGGAAATCTTTTATTATTATGGGGATTGCTACCTAATTTGATAATCATAGAAGCAGCAAAGGAAACATCTAGAAGTCATCTAGTCCAAGGATTAATAACCCAAATTCCATGGACCAACAAAGAGATCCACAGATATAATCCAAGGTTCCATAAACTTGGATGGGAAAAATAATTACATGATTATTTTCACTAACCGCTAACTGAAATGTTGCATTTCCTCTAACTATAAATATAAATCACAACCCACAATAGTATTGATAGCACCTGTGACTTGGTTTTCAATGGAAATTCCAGATATTTTCATATCCTTTTAGAATTATTGCAAATATGGAAAAATATCATTTGTGATCACCAATATTCAAAGTTACAATAGTTACTGTGTCATTTAATGTGTTAATAAGATATATATTATCATGCCACAAATTTATTTACTATTTTTATATCTGTATTTCAATATAACAGTTTCCTTTGTAGTTCTGTGTATTTTATTTTATGCATTTAAAAAGTTATTTAGAGAAGGGTTTCATAGAGGCCTCACCAAACTGTCAAAGGGGTCCATAAGAACTTCTGAACCACTTTTTTCATCCCACTGATAAAGAAACATGGCCTAGAGAAGGAAAGCTGCTTTTGAGATCCTACCACTGGTTAGCAGCAAACCCAGGCCTGAAGCCTCACCATACCCAATGTGGGGCTCTATGTGCTCCACTAACCTGCTTAACTATTAAACTATAAGCATAAAAACTGGGACACCTTACCCCCAAAGCTTGGCCAATGGTTAAGTGAGCCCTGAGATCAAAAAATATCAATATGAAGAAAGGGAGAGGCACATACCCCTGGGGGGAATATCATCCTTTAATACCCAGTTACATGTCATCTTCTGCCTCTGTTCTTGCCAGGTAATTATGCTTGTCTCAGTACAAGACTATGAGCTCAGTGAAGATGCACAGGGGAAGATAACTGAGATAGAGGAAAGGAGGTTGAGCATCTATTGTGTGCAGACAACACAGACAACAATAGTAATAATAATGTTAATGCTTACTGAGCATTTAATATGCACTATGCCCTGTCCTAAGCAATTTACATATATTACCTCATTTGAGCTTCCAAACAGCTGGTAGGTACAATTGTTTTTTTGGTTTTTAAGTGTTTTTTTTTTTCTTTTGAGGAAGATTGGCCCTGAGCTAACATCTCTTGCCAATATTCCTCCTTTTTTCCTTTTTTCTCCCCAAAGCCCCAGTAATTGGTTGTATGTCATAGATGTACATCCTTCTAGTTGCTCTAAGTGGGATGTTGCCTCAGTATGGCTTGATAAGCGTTGCGTAGGTCCGCGCCCAGGATCCAAACCCACAAACCCCAGGCCACCAAAGCAGAGCGCGTGAACTTAACCGCTACACCACAGGGCTGGCCCCCTCTTTTTCGTTTTGTTTTGTTTCTTTTTTTTTTTCTTTTGAGGAAGATTGGTCCTGAGCTAACATCTGTTGCCAATCTTCCTTTTTTTTTTTCTTTTTTCTCCCCAAAGCCCCAGTACATGGTTGTATATCCTAGCTGTAGGTCCTTCCAGTTCTTTTATGTGGGATGCTGTCTCAGCATGGCTTGATGAGCAGTGAATAGGTCCATGCCCAGGATCCGAACCGGCGAACCCTGGGCCACCGAAATGGAATGCATGAACTTAACCGCTGCACCATCAGCCAGCCCCAGGTAGGTACAATTCTGATCCTAATTCCACAGATGAGGAAACTGAGGCACAGTGAGGTTAAATAAGTTGCCCAAGTTCACACAGACAGAAGTAGTAGAAAAGCCTAGATCTAAATGGAAGCATTCTGATCCAGAGGCTACGTATGACTCTACCCATTGTACTGGAAGGAGCCAATCTAATCCCTTCATTCAATAAGTAAGGAAGTTACAGGTCACAGAGATTAGGTGACATCTTAGTTGTGAGGACCTGAGGTAAGATTAGAATTCAGAGCTCCAGTTCCGGGAGACTGCAAGACTCTAGGTTTAGTTTAGATTTTAGTTTGGAAGGAGAGAGAACAGGAAGGGAGGGAGGGAGGGAAGGAAGGAAAGGAGGCAGAAGGGAAGGAAGGATGGACGGAAGGAAGACAGACTCATAGATCAATTAGTCAATTAGTTGATAAATGATTGGTCAATAGAAAATTTAACAAACACAAGAACTGATCCTTCTCAGGTATCTCTGGCACAAAGCAGATCTGGCTCAGAGTAGATAATCAGTTATTGCTCCTTGAGCCATGAAAAAATGTCAAGACATACTATTAATATCACCTCTGAGTGTCCTCTAATTTAATGTAATTTCACATGACGCTGTAATGTGCCAGCCACAGTTAAAGGAAAGGCAAGAGGCGTAGAGAGGATGAGCTGCGTTCTCAGGAAGCTCTTGGAGATTACTTTCATAAGGAAGAGCTGACTTAATTTTTTCAGTCTTAATTAGCTCTCCTATGTTTCAGTGGACATAATAAATATGATGTTCCACATCAACGAAGAGAAACAAGGACCAAATTTGCTTTGCTTGGGCTTTCTGTTAATTTCTTGCTGACCTGATCACAATTTCAATTTAGCTACTAAGAAAAAGATTATTTCTTTCCAAATAGTTGCCATTGTGCAAAGTTAACAAAGAAGATTTCCAAACTCCAACATATGAGATGAGATAAATTTGCTCCTGACCTCCTGAACTAGGGAACTAAATTATCCTGTGCAAACATCATTGACAAGTTTCATGGGAAAACAATTCAAACAGAAAACATCTGCTGAGATACTCTTTCAACCACTTTAAGGGGGAAACACTTCCATTGACATGACTGTCTATTCTCTGTAGCTGAAACTGCTGTCTACTTTGAAAGTTATTCATTTGCTATAAACTGTCTAGACGATCCATCAATTAATTTATCTTTTAAAATCAAAAAAAGGAAGATGCAAGCAGACGTTCTGAAGTATACACGCATCCTCCTCCCACCAAATCTACTGAGTTGTCATATAGATGGTTAAAGATTTATTGCTGGTTTGAGGTGGGTGCTAGTCAGCGGCAGTCTTCAGAAACGTACACGTTTTCCCTTTGTAATCGCAACTCTAGGACTTACTCTCTGTGGTTTTGCGGTCGCTGCCTTACGGGGGTTGGCCCATAAATGCTCTAACTACGTATGACATTAACAACTCCCAAAGATCAATGAAAGTTCACACCCCACTAGAAGCAAGACTCCCCAAAGACACTGAAGCAGAGATCTGCTTTACACCCTGGGCTGCATTTTCATTTTGAGCAGCAACTCTGGTACAAGAAACTTAATCTGTTTCCAAGCTTGTTGCTAAATCCATGATTTTATATTAAAAATACAATACACAGAGAATGTCAAAATGAGCCAAAAACAACAAACTAGATACAACCAAGAAGAGTCCCAGAGGCTAAACATGGTAGCAAAAGCAAGAAACAAGCATCTATATATAGAAAATGAGGATCTTAACCAACAAGAAATCTATTTGCTTGTAGAACTGTTTTTCTTCTTTCTTTGGGATCTAGCTCCATGTATGGGTAACTAGAGAATACGTCGCTGAGATAGTAAAAAGGCAAAAAAAGAGCTTTGAAAATAATGTATTTTATGTTTAAGATGTTATAACAACAAGGTCCAAATGCTGATATGAACGGGCTCAATGTTGTTCTGGAACATCCAGCTGGGTGGGGTGGGAAGGCAGCTACACACAACTGAGAATCCACTTCAATATCCAAATCTCAGTGTTGCTTTCCAGCAACAGAATATCTCCGGGTGTAAGGAGGTATTCACAGGGGGCCTTCTCAACGCTCTTTAGTTTGGGTTCCCACTGAGGCACACCCTAAGTCAAGGATTTGAGAACAAGTAGTTTATTTGGGAGGCGATCCCAGGAGGCACCAGTAGGAGAGTGGAGAAATGAGGTTGGAAAGAAGCCAGTGCAGAGTGTGATATCAAGCAAGTTATCATCATGGACAACTGGGGTCTAACCCCACCAGGGAACTCTGGGAGATAGTGTAGACAGATCTCTCCAGTTATCCTATCTGAACAGAAGGGAGCTGGCGTACTTGTATACCGATTCCTACCAGGAGGCACTGACTTCACAGCCCATACATGGGCAGAGCAGGGGGCCAGAGAAAGCCCTCACACAGGTAAGGGGCCCAGATGCAGGCAGCTGGAAACTGGGCAAAAAAATGGTAGGTGCCAAAGACTCAGAGATATCTGTACATCTATGTTCATAGCAGCAATATTCACAATAACCAAAAGGTAGAAGCAACCCAAGTGTCCATCGATGGATGAATGGATAAACAAAATGTGGTATACACACAGAATGGAATATTATGCCACCTTAAAGAAGAAGGAAATTCTGACACATGCTACAACATGGATGAATGTTGAGGACATTATGCCAAATGAAACAAGCCACGCACAAAAGGACAAACACTATATGATTCCACTTATATGAGGAACCTAGAGGAGTCAATTTCACAGAGACAGAAAATAGAATGGTGGTTTCCAGGGGACTGAGGAGAAGATGGAATGGGAAGTTACTGTTTAAGGCATATGGAGTTTCAGTTTTGCAAATGCAAAAGTTCTGGAGATGAATGGTGAGGATGGTTGCACAACAATGTGACTATACGTAATGCCACTGAACTATACATTAAAAATGGCTGAATGGTAAATTTTGTTATGTGTATTTTACCACATTTATTTATTTAGTTAGTTAGTTAGTTAATTAGTTAGTTTGCTGAGGAAGATTAGCCCTGGGCTAACATCCAATCTTCCTCTTTTTGTATGTGAGCCAACACGACAGCATGGCCACTGCCAGATGAGTGCTGTAGGTCCACGCCCGGAAACTGAACTTGGGCCGCTGAACCAGAGCATGCCAAACTTAACCACTAGGCCACTGCAGCTGGCCTAACACAATTTTTTTAAAAAAGGTAAGTGCCAAGGGTGATATGGGTAGAGCATCTAAAGTGTGTTTATTCTAATAACCCACTCAAAGACCTGCCTCAATGAACTTTAAAGAGATCAGATGATGCAAAAGATGCCCAAGGATAACCATCAACAGAGATTTGGGGAGGGCGACTATTCTAGGTAAAAAATAAATTTGTTCACTTATTTCTGATTATAAGACTAATATATGGTCACTGATAAAAACTTAGAAGATACATGGGGTCAGCCTGGTGGGGTAGTGGTTAAATTTGCACATTCTGCTTTGGTGGCCCGGGATTTGCGGGTTTGCATCCTGGGCATGGACCTACTCACTGCTCATCAAGCCATGCTGAGGCGGTGTCTCACATAAAAGAACTAGAAGGACCTACAACTAAGATATACAACTATGTATTGGGGCTTTGGGGAGAAAAAAAGAAAAAGAGGAAGATTGACAACAGATGTTGTTAGTTCAGGGCCAATCTTCTTATTCAAAAAAAAACTTGGAAGATACATAAAAATGAAGAAAATCTAAGTCATGTATAATCTCATCACAGCAGTGGCTCTCTCACAATGAGCAGCATGGAAAACGAAATGCAAAAAGGACACGTCTGGAAATCACCTCGCAACCTCAGCTGCCAGGGGGCTTGTGCAGCTGGCAGAGCTGGGCCGCTGGCCCCTCTGGACCACACTGTCTCCACAGGTAAACAGCAGACTTTGTGTTAATGTCTCTGAACACCTTGCAACTCAGGGCGCGGTCAACAGACCAGCAGCGTCAGCATTTCCTGGGAGTTTATTAGAAATGCAGAGTCTCAGGCCCCACCCTGGACTTGCTGAATCAGAATTTGCATTTTAACAAGATGTCAAAGTGATTCGGGTGCACCTTAGAGTCTGAGAAGCGCTGATCTAACACAGTCCTTCTACTTCTGTCTATGACTTCTGCAAAGGGCTAGAGCTGCTAAACCTCTACTGCCTTCGTGTTAAAATTTCCACTTTCTCTCGTGGAAAACAATCCCCCTGTCTAGCTTTAAAATGAGGTAACCCAGTATCTGGCACAGAATAGATGCTATGTACAAGTGTGTGCCAATATTGTTAGTATTGGTATTACATATAATGTCACCTGAAAGAAAACCAGTGGAAGGTGACAGCAAATTAGAAAATTCTGATCTGAAATCATAAATTTTATTTTACTTTGCTGAAATAGAAAAATCTATCCTAGGGCAAGCTGACAAGAATAAAACGGTTTTCTCCCAAGACTGAATGCTTCTTTTGTAATACAGTTCAATATTCTTAAGACTTTTTTCAGACCTTAAAAAAAAAAGCAAATGAAACATGTTGAAACTTGCACTGACTCTCTTGCATTTCCAAGGCTGCTGGTTTGTCGTGCTTAATGTCTTTTTTATTTCATTTCATACCAACTTTGTAAGCAACAAATAAGACTTTGTTAGCTTGTGCAATGATGCAATTATAAGTGCATTAGCCCTCTCACCCACAATAAGAATCTGATTTCAGAAACAAAATATAAAATTCACCACTAACTTGTAACATGTTATCACAGAATGAAGTTCTTCACATTGGGAGAATACTACCGACTTTTGATAGGATTTGAAATTTGAAAATGTAGAGGGAAGAGTGAAGGGGACTGAGGAAAGGAAAACAAATTGAGCTATGAAGTAGCCATACAACGTTTAATCTTATCAGCACATATCAAAAGCCTTAACACATAATAATTCTGTGACTCAATAATTCTGCTTCTTAGGTATTTATCCTAAGAATGTGCAAAAATGCTTATCTTCAGTGATAATATTCTTCACAGCCTTGCATATAATAGAAATGTTTAAAACAAGAAAAAATTAGTTTTTGATATTGAACTAGTTAAATAAACCTCATTCATATAAAAGTAGAATATGCCATTCAGAATAATGCTTGTTTAGAAGTACGTTTAATGACACAGAAAATGTTCATGTTGTATTTTTTAAATTTAAAAATACAAGTTACAAAAGAGTTTGGGTAGTATAACCCCTTACTATCTTTACTCTTACACACATACACACACACACACACACACACACACAGGCACACGCCAGACCTTCTCTGGCCCCCTTCCTGCTCTTAATTTTCTTCCCAGTGCTCACCACCACGAGATACATAATGACTTGTTGGTTAGTGCTTATCTCCCCCACTAGAACAAAGTCAATTTCAGGAAAAGAGGGGATTGTTCTGTTCACCTCTACGTCCTCAATGCCTCATACCGTGCCTGGCACGTAGTAGATAAGCAACAAATATGACCTAAGAAATAAATATAAGCATACGTGCATAAGGCTCTGGAAAGTATTCCCAAAATTATTAATAATGGTTATGGCTGGGTGGTGAAAATACACGTTTTTATTTTTTTCCTTACATTGACCTACAGTTTCTAAATTTTATATCATGAACTTCTTCTAGAAGTATAAAAGATATAACCTCTTTTCATATATGTGTGTGTGTACATTTGTATGCATATATGTATGTGTGTGTATTTCACTCTTATATTTGGTTATCTAATAAGAATATCTTTTACTCCCCAAATTGCCAAGTTATACAACGGAAAAAGGAAACACAATTTTACTCTCCTCTTCAGGTGATCTAAATGAAATATGGGACAAGTGGCTTAAAAAAAAATAACACAATGAATCCATTTTTGCTTCTTACCACACACACTTTCATTAAGTGACATACCAAGCATATAAAATCAGATAGTATAATCCTTAATAACTTGTTCCTTATTTCATAAAAGATAAGTTTTTTAGTTCAAGGAATTACATGTTGTATTTTGCAATTATGGTGGAAAATGACAATTTCACAGGTATCACAATAGGTGTCCTATTGTTTTATTTTTATTATATTAAAACTAGCAATTGCTCCAGAAGGCAGCAAAACTGGATCACGGTGTTCTCATTGGTATGAAAACAGAATTGCCATCAGAGACATACCCAGTGAATGGATCAAATCAAGAGCATAAGAGGCATTCAGACAGCATCCTTTGAAGTAAATTAATGGGGCCGGCCTTAACAATATAAAGCATCTATTCGAGGAGGCTTAATATGTAACATATTTCCTAGACAATCTTAGAGGTTTCTATTTTATATTCTTATAAGTAATATAAAACTTCGTAATTAAAAATCCAATTCAGGGTATATAAAAATTGTCAGTTACAAAGATGATACTTGTAAACTAACACTGCAAAACAGAGTTCATCTAAGAAGATGATGCATGCCAACACAGGTCTCCATGTTAAGAGAATGTTACATTAATGCCATGCTTCCAAAACAGATCAGGAACACTTCTCTCTGGGGAAGTGCTAAGGGAGTTTGTGAACTGGTCATCACACCAACACCCCCTGACCCTCCAACACTTAAGACTGTACTAAGCCCGCTCTCAGCCTTTTTTCTCTTACCTTTGCTTCCTTCTTTTTTTTTTTTTTTTTAAAGATTTTATTTATTTATTTTTTCCCCCCAAAACCCCAGTAGATAGTTGTATGTCATAGCTGCACATTCTTCTAGTTGCTGTATGTGGGACGCGGCCTCAGCGTGGCCAGAGAAGCGGTGTGTCAGTGCACGCCCGGGATCCGAACCCGGGCCGCCAGCAGCAGAGCGCACGCACTTAACCACTAAGCCACGGGGCCGGCCCTGCTTCCTTCTTAAATATTTTCTTTCATTCACTATCTGTGAAGTGTCAAAAGACTATTCTAGAAAAGAAGTGTTTTCTTTGTTTATTTGCCTTAATTAATCCCACTGTGATATTTAACCCTGAAAAAAGTATGATTTAATTTTGTAAATAATTTTTTTTTTTTACCCTAGACCAGAGGTTGGCAAACTATAGCACATGGCTCCAATCCAGCCTGCCATCCATCTGCTTTCATACAGCCCATGAGCTAAGATTGGTTTTTACATACTTAAATGGTTGAAAAAAATCAAAAGGAGAATATTTCATGACATCATAATTATATGAAATCCAAATTTTGGTGTTCATGAATCCAGGTATTCCTTTTGGTATTGTCTACAACTATTTTGTGCTACAACACTGAACAGTCACAATATAAAGTATAGAGCCCACAATGTCAAAAATGCCTTCTGGCCTTTTTCAGAAAAAGCGTGCCAATACCTGCTCTAGTCTATGTGAGAGCAACACATAATGTAGACTCCTGTGTAATACCGCTTTATGTATACTATTAGAAAGAAATGGGTAATTTATACAGGAAAATCTATATATCATCTATGTATCATCATCTACCTACCTACTTACTTGCCTATCCATCTTTGTAAAAACTTGGATAAAAGATCTGGAGGAATACTCATCAAACTGCTAACGATGGTTACCTCTAGGGCAGAATGTGAGACTGAAGAGAGAGTGTGGAATGGAATAAAATCTTTATTTCTACTTACCTATATTGTTTTATTCCAGCAAACAGGTACTACTTTTATGTTAAAAAAAGGAAAAGAAAGAAACAAAATTCAAGGGGAACTTTTCATGTACCAAATATTGACCTTTCAGAACAAGATAAAATTAAACAGTTGAAATGTCAAAAAAAAAAAAAATTGATTTCCACCAGTTTCTTAACAGTGTGATCATTTAGAACGGGCACATTCAAAGCAAAAGGCATCTCTAACCATAAAAAAAAAGTGAAATGTTACTCAGTTATGCCATACTAATAAAAACAGCTATAGTTAAGTATTTTGAAAGTATAAAGCTTTTGAAAATGCAAATACTGTTCAGAAATTAATGATACACAAGTAATGCAGAATATGCACTCTGCAAGACTGTAGCTTCATTGAGCCACCTATATAGACAAAGTACATTTAAATATCTCCAATTTCCATTCTTCTCCTCATTCCAAAGTATTGGCTGAAACTAATTCATTCGATGCTTAATAAAGAAATACTGGTCCATTACGCTTGGTTTGAAAAAAAAAAAAAACATTTTTCCCAAAATATATTGTAAGGAACATAAAAATTGTGTAGCCATATGCTCAACTGCACAATATTTTTATTGTTTCTTATTTTTAAACGGACACTAAAATCTTCCAGAGACCAGACAGTGCATCCAGACAGGAGCATGATGCGGTAGATTCTCATCGAACCACCACATTTATAATTCAATTCCCGCACATTTCTAAATGCTGGCTTTTAAACTGCAAGCCCAATGGTCCCTTTAACTACACTTAGATGCACAATAATTGACAGCTCATTACAACAAGTGGTCTCAAGAGTGAAATATTACAGCTAATGGTCTGTAAATGCTTTCGTCTCCAAACTTGGACCAACATTAAGGCAAACAAAACTGGGCCTTTCCTTAAATGCATTTAATTTTTAAATGCCTGTATGATATAACATTACTCAAAATGAATCTTCCTATTTCTGAAGTCTGAAATACTGCATATTTAAATCAAGAGTAAACACCTAATTAATCTGTTTTCTTATGAAGTACACTGTAATAAGACAATTTCTAAGTATCTACATCTTGAAGAGGAGCAGAAATGACTTGAAAGCAGTGGAGCGAAAACTCCTAAACATCCAGTAATAGAATATTCCCTAAATGTTATACTCCTTCATGATTTAAAAGTATGCAACCATTAAAAGCCATGTTTAAAACAAAATTATGTAGGAAGTAATCACAGTACAATGCTAAGAGAAAAAAGCAGGATAAAAATTGTATGTCCAATATAATCCTAATTTTATAAAAAATACAATATGTTGTATGTGATGAATAGAACACTGAGTTGCAGTGATGGCTTTTTGGTGAGTGGTAGAAGAGCAGTACTCTTCATTTTACGTTTTCTTGAATTTTCGAAGTTATCTACTATAAGCACCATTTTTACAATTAGAAAAAACTTTAATAAAAATAATGTTCCTTCGTCTCTATTCCTGTTGGTATATATTAAAAATTACCACTGAAGATTAAACTAGTTAGTCTATCCACAATCTGGGAGACCTAAGAACGTACTTCACGTTTAATTTCATCTTCAAGTGCAAACATTGGCCAAGAAAAAGAAATATTTAAATAAATAACATTTCTACACAAAAGTCTTGAGAAAAACAAAGTGGATAGGAATGCTGCTAGTAATAATTAAAATTGAAAATTGTAATATTTTGTAACTATTATTCTCAAGTTTTAGACCTAACAGACATAAATCCAGTGTCAGGAGTAAACCTGAAATATGATGAACTTTATATAAATAACTGGAAAAAAAACTGAAATAATTAACATAATTGCAAACATCGCTTTTCTAAGACCGATGCCCTTTACCCACATTTGTCAGAGTGGCCTGTGTTGGACATATTTCATTCA